>NC_134697.1:71074545-71374545 GCF_050947455.1 Rhinoderma darwinii
TCGGTATTAAGGGGTTAACTTTGACATCTTGTTTAGTACTGTATGTTCTTAAAGTTTTTTTTTTTTCTTTTTTATAAACTTATTGAAGTTCATATGGTCAACTAATGGGAAAATCTTCTTGGCTATGAATGTTAAGGCTTTTAATGAGAAACTTGAGATAATGTGGTCACAAGATCCAGCATAAACATTTGTAAACGGCATGGTTACTCTCTAACCTTTTAGGGTAGGAACACACACAGCGTAAACACTGCGGATTTTCTGCAACGGGTTAATTGCGAAAAATCCGCAGCATATTACAGTAGCAGAAGTTTGGGTGAGATTTCAATAAATCTCGTCCCCACACTGCGGTAAATATGTGCCCAAAAAAATGCACATAAATTGACTTGCGGTTCGGTTACTTCAACCGCAGCGTGACAATTAATTATGCGGATACGCAACTCTTCTGTTGCGGGTTTACCCATTGAATTCAATGGGCTGCTTAAACCCGCAACAAAGCAGTGTGTGTTGCGATATTTGCGGCGGAATCGCAGCGATGCACCACAAAAACCGCAAGTGTAAAGGATCTGCCAAACACAGCTTCTGTGTCGACGCCCGTGGTTAATCAGTCTGCACCTGCTCCTAGGTCTGATAGAGTGACTCAATCTGCTACCACTCAGGCTGGTAGGCTGAGGAGTGGTAGAACCTATCACAACCTGGCCAGACGGTTCTAGCTCCCACCCTCGGTCTATTTATACCTTCATTTCCTGCTTGTCTTTGCCTGTGATTCTTTCCTGTTTCCTGGCTCTGCTGCTCCTGCTATTATTATTGACCTTGCTTCATTTTGACCCTGGCATTACTGACTACGCTCCTGCTCTGCGTTTGGTACCTCGTACACTCCTGGTTTGACTCGGCTCGTTCACTACTCCTGTTGCTCGCGGTGTTGCTGTGGGCATCTGCCCCATTTGCCTTAGCTTCTGTGTACCCTTGTCTGTTTGTCTGTCGTACACATATTGAGCATAGGGACCGTCACCCAGTTGTACGCCGTTGCCTAGGACGGGCCGTGCAAGTAGGCAGGGACTGAGTGGCGGGTAGATTAGGGCTCACCTGTCTGTCTCCCTACCCCGTCATTACAGCAAGTAAGAAAAAAATAAAAATAAAGTTATACTTACCCAGAGTTCCCTGCTTCTTCTCCAGTCCGGCCTCCCTGGATGACTTTGCAGGTCATGTGACCCCTGCATTCAATCACACGCTGCAGCGTCACATGGCCTGCAACGTCATCCCAGGAGGCTGGACAACGCGCCGAGAAGAGGGAAGGGTGCCATTTTCCGGGCGGCATTCCCTGCGGTGTTCAGGGCGTATATGCTGCGCAGCTTTACGCAGTGTATCCGCATTGAATAAGTTATGTGTTCCTACCCTAAAACCACCAAATTTCTCTCATACTCAGCGGCACTAAATAAAAGACGACAGCCTTTACAAGGGAACCACTTCCTCTAAAATTCAAGGCTAATTTATTCTGTTTGTTGTTTACTATAGTCCAGCTTCTTTAGCCTGCAGAGTTACTATATGATGCTGTAATTACCATTGCAGTACATATTCAGTACTATTTGTATGATTTGCCTGGGACGTATTTGGAACGGACATACCATTGGTGCAGACTGTGCAGCTGCACATGGGCCCAAAGAGCTACGGTCTATTAGATTGCATGTAAGGGACGGAGCTAATTACAATGTCTCACGATTATTGGCGCATTGCTAGAGAGGCATAAGGATGGGGTGTTCTTTCAGAAGTCATTGAAGGGTAAGGGTCTGTATACTGTCTTTGCTTAGGGACCCTCTGCTATCTATGTCTGCCTCATTGTTTTTCCTTGCTATAATCTGCTACAGTCATAGTAAAAATTTCCTAAGAAAAAATGGAGTCTACATAACCAACAAATGAAGAAGTAGAACAATCTTTATTGAATCAAAGTAATGTGGGTGAATGCATCTTCCTCTATGCTAAATGTAGTTATTTACGGTAAAATTATACCTGGCTGCAATTGTTGTTTAGGAACAGAACATATTAGGTGAGGCTCAGAAATAGTATCTTTATCCTTAACTTTATTTGACTTAATTCCTAAAATGCTATGGCTCAATAATAAATTTCTGATAGGACCTTGGTTTTACGTTTCCTCTGGGCAAGTGGCAAATTAGACAATGGCCAAGGCCCCCTGAGGGCAGGAACCCCAGGAGCAGGATAACAGCAGCCAGTATTATTTAAGTCGGCTCTTTAAGGGAGTATTATTTGGATACTGCATATTATTTGGGCACAGTATGTGGGCTATATATATGGCAATATTATCTGGGCATTATATGGTAGCATTATGTGGGCTGAAATGAGGAGGATAAATTATGTTGGACCTTCATTTGCTTATTGCCCAGGGACCCATTTTTTATTAAACCAACTCTAAAAAACTATAATTTCTATTTCTGAAAAATTTATTTTCAAATTATTATGGCTATGTATCCTACATAGCTGTATCTCCTTTTAAAACATTTATATGATATATTTTACTTTTCCTTAACATACCTAATTGTGTCCCTGTTATTTCACTATATCATAATAATCGTCATGCCCTCAGTAGTGCTTCTTTTTACTGTATAAAAGTCTGATTCTACAGTCACGTGTTACTCCCTTCTTTCTGAACCCTTCCTTTTACTAACTTGCAGAAATTAAATGAGGCAGCATATGGAAGGGACTAAAACATGACTGCAAGATCAGTCTGCACACTGGGTTTTTTGTGTAGTCTGTAACCATAGAGACCCATAGTTTAGTTTGGGAGCTGAATACATAAAATGGTAGTAGATTTTTAAAACTTAAGATTTGCAAAGTTTCTTTCTTTATTTTTCTTTTGGATACATTGACGCAACTAAACATGGTTTCAAAGTTAAAGGAAAAACGATTTACAAACATCATGTAAAAAAAAAAGATTAATGTGATTTATTATATTGATGTAGATACACAGTAATGGTTTTCCTTTCATATACATTTTTTGGCAATCAGCCTATGTTTCCCATCAGAAGAAAATTTATTAGTTGGCACTGACATTTTTAAAAAATGTTTACAGCAATATTTCATTAAAACTCATTGTAACGTTCGTGGTCGCTGACCATGAACTCCTTCCATCCAGTCGACACCCTTCTCTCCAGAGATGTCTGCACATACGGCCGTCCTGTTCCACAGTGACCACCAGGGTGCGCTCGCGAGCACAGTCCAGACTCAAGAAGCCAGAGCGCACGCATGTGGGAGATTTAGCTAATTGCTCGCAGAGCACCCTGGGCTATAAGAAGGTCTCAGCCCCTTCCTCCCACGCCTGAGCGTTGTTGTCGTATCCTAAGTTTGTCTTGCAAATGGTTAACTAGTGTTTCCTGCTCCCAGTGTTCCCTGTTCCTGTATCCTGTAACCTGATCTACTGCCATGCTGAGCTGTTGCCGTGCTGTGCTGTACACCACGCCTGTTCTGCTACTCCACACCTGACGTCTACCTGCTGCCTAGTCCCAGCCAAGCCTGCCTTGCTACAGTCCGAGCTGCCACAGGTACCCTATATAAACTATAGACTCTGACATGCGCCCTGTTGGCCAGCTGCCATACTGCCAAGGTGGTACGGCCCAGTGTGTCCACGAACCCAACGTGACACTCATTGAGTTACCAGTACTTAGAAGTCATAATTCAGATTTGATTTAGCATCATAATGCCACTTTCAGATAAATCCCATCAGAACCATCAGAGTAACCTTTCAATAGGTATTGTATGGTAAAGATTTCCTACTTTGTTCCGATTATACCTAGTCCAAAAAACACACGACTCCTTGTCAGAGCCGTATTATATCCATCTGAAAGCAACTTAATTTGAATATTTTGTGACCTTAAAAAAACGAAGTCATTTGAGGTTTTTCATTTTAATAATCTGTAATAAATAATAGCAATGATAATAATAATAATAATTTAGATTTATTCCTAGTCAGGTAAATAAAACAGAATAGGACTATATATAATTTATGAGAGGGAAATAGCAAGTTATTTGGTGGATTATTAAAAGGCATTTTCTTTTTGAAACAACACTTTAGAATATAATATGGTATCGTTTCTTTATTAATATGGTAATAGAATGTGAATAATGTTATTATATAAGTCTGTCATGTCAATGTGCCTCAGGAAACATATTGGTTGTATCTGAACCTTTGCTTTAAGGATTTATTCATGTATCAAACCAAACCAATTGTGCATAAAAACTTTAGTATCAGGTCTCAAATACAGGGGTGATATGAGAATTGTCTGAACCCCTGTCCACCCACAATACAGGTTTTTATTTTTTTCTGTTACTTTATGTGCTCATGTATTGCCTTACATATTGTTCAGATTTTATATTAAGAAGTTTTCGAGGACTTGCCCTGTTTTTCAAAAAACACACTCAACTTGCAACAATATAGAATTACATATACCTAGCATCAAAACTCCTCACTTGTACCCCCTGCCATTCTGATATGATTCATTGTCCAATGACTGAAGGACATGACATCTCTCATGCTACAGACGCAATGTCACTGTAGTTTCGTTTTTGCTATAGAATGCAGGGGGTCCCACAAAACATTTGACAGACTTTTTTCCCATAATTTTTGCAGGTTGGCAGAGTTTTTGTGGTCCCGGAAACGGCACCATATATTTATATGGTCTTATATACTGTTCCAAATTCCCTGCTTCGCTTCTTAGAGCCAAGGAGTTAAAAATTAAAATTCCGGCTGTCTGCAGCTGCTATTCTGGGGAGATTACTATATTTGGATTAATGCACCTTCTATAGGAAGGGAAGTTCGTGAGTTTTGGCTGCAGTGGTCACATAGGATAAAACGTCATAAGTATGAGATTTTTTTTCTGCTATTTGTTGCGGGTTTTACCTTCCCATTGAATTTAATAGGACAAACCTGCAAGAAAAAAGCAGCGATTACGCAAATACAACTAATATGCTGCAGATTAAAAGCACGCAACGCAGGTCAATTTCAGAGCATGTTTTACCGCAGCGTCTGGATGAGATTTGTTCAAATCTCATCAACTTTCGGGCATGGCCCCACGTGGCGGTTTTCCTCCGCAGCTGTCCGCATCAATGCCACACAGAATCTGCGTTGCAGATTCTGCGGCGGATCTGCCCAAAATGTGCAGTAAATTGATGCGGACTAGCTGCTGCGTACTGCGGTAAAAGTGCTTCCCTTCTCTCTATCAGTGCAGGATAGAGAGAAGGGACAGCACTTTCCCTAGTGAAAGTAAAAGAATTTCATACTTACCGGCCGTTGTCTTGGTGACGCGTCCCTCTTTCGGCATCCAGCCCGACCTCCCTGGATGACGCGGCAGTCCATGTGACCGCTGCAGCCTGTGATTGGCTGCAGCCGTCACTTAGACTGAAACGTCATCCTGGGAAGCCGGACTGGAGACAGAAGCAGGGAGTTCTCGGTAAGTATGAACTTCTATTTTTTTGACAGGTTGCTGTATATTGAGATCGGTAGTCACTGTCCAGGGTGCAGAAACAGTTACTGCCGATCGCTTAACTCCTTCAGCACCCTGGACAGTGACTATTTACTGACGTCTCCTAGCAACGCTCGCGTAATTACGGGAGCCCCATTGACTTCCTCAGTCTGGCTGTAGACCTAGAAATACATAGGTCCAGCCAGAATGAAGAAATGTCATGTCAAAAAAGCAAGACGCATCCGCAGCACACATAACATGTGCATGACATCTGCGGACTTCATTGCGGAACTTAGAATCTCCATTAAAGTCAATGGAGAACTTCCGCAATGAGTCCGCAACCAGTCCGCCACTGGTCCGCAACATCCATTGTATGCTGCGGACACCAAATTCCGCACTGCAGCCTATGCTCCGCTGCGGAATTTTCAGCCTCGTCTAAACGAAGCCTACTAAAAAGAAGTGGAAGGCAATGGAGAAACGGCTCCGCTGCGGATTAATGCTGCAGAGTGTCCGCAGCGGAATTCAAGAGCAATTCCGCCACGTGGGGCTTTGCCCGCACAGCTGCTGTAATATGCTGCAATTTTCCGCAACAAAATCCGTTGCGGAAAATCTGCAGCATTTACGCTTTGTGTGAATTTACCCTAACTGCGGGTTGAAAATACAGTATCTTTGCTCATTTAATTCCTGACATGATTTGCACAAAATTGTGATTTTTTTTTTCTATGTAAACATATCTTAGGACCATATTCACACACTGTGGATTCTTTCAGGATTTAGGTGTGGATTTTGCGCCTAAATCCAAACAGAATCCGCCAACATTCCACCAGCAATGCAGTATTTATTTTTTTACCTTATTCACAGCCTCAGGACAAATCCAGAAAAACCGCGGTTTAGGGCCTGCTCACATTATGAGGAACCATCAGAGGAAAGGCAAACGAAAAGTATCGTTTCCATTTGCAATACCATTGATTTAAATGTTTTTTTTTCTTTCAGTTGGTTTCAGCCTCCATTCCACTAGGTTTTCTTTTTTTCACGGAAAGAATAGCGTAGTGTGCTGGGCTATTCTTTCCGTAAAAAAAGAAAAACGTAAACCTAGCGGAACAGACGCAATGTGAAAGCAAAGAAATACCATTGAAATGAATGGTATTGGAAACAATACTTTACGATTGCCTTTCCATTCATCTTTTCCTCTGATGGAACAGATGAACAGAAAGACCAAACGGAAAGAAAACGTGATGTGAACAGGCCCTTAGCTTCATTGAATTACAAAGGGGTTAATCCATAGCAGAAATCATAGTTTAAAGGGGTTATCCAGTTGCTAAAATTTGATGACATATGTCTTGGGGCTTGTGCCCATGCTCTCTTAAGACCCTAGCATTGTCTCTAGCTGCTAGTGCTGCATCGATTGGTCACTTTAGAGACCCGGAGATGTAGCTTAAGATAATGGGCGATCCTTTGCCATCGGCCATGAAAAGAAGTTGTGCTGGGGCTGGAGGGACCAAGCTGAACTTTTGCATCGGGGGCCTATGAGCCTTTAGCTACTGATACCAGTGGTACAGATACCGTATTTTCAAACATTTCCTTATTTATTACGACAATGATCTCATGATCTTCTCTGATATAAAAATACCTGTGCCCAGAAGTAATATAGTCCGCTGTACACTTTTATAGGTGCTAGGAGAGAAATAGTCTGTGAAAGTTAACACGTCAGGATACTTTGTATGCGCTGCAGCATCTGATCACTGAAGCATTTTTCAGGCGTGCATAATTTTACAGATTAAATCTACGCATTCGCTGCTATCCAGTGGCGATTTAAATAATGATGCACGTGGAATGGAGTTTGTGTGCATTGCTTTATCATCTCTGCCATTCTAGTTCCATGTTGAGTTTCTTCACAAATCAAGGAGGTTTATGAAAAACTGTGTCTTATAAATTAGAAATGAAAGTGGAAAAGTTTTTTGCAGGCTGAAAAATCGTTTTTGCACCAAAAAACGTGCTGAAAAACTCTGTGTGAACACCCCCCTTAGGGAGCAAGGCAAGTCTCCATCAATGGTGGGTGATCTGATGGCCAAAAGTAATACCCCCAGTAAACATTAATATAGCATACTAAATAAGAGAATAAGAAAACTTATTTTAAATTAGTTTTAATTACTTTTTTAAATACTATATTACAAGTCCACCAGTAAAATAGACAGTTAAACTATTGTTAACACTACCTTTTTGTAACAAACGGTTATTACGATTCCCCTTGTAGGCTGTTGTCCCTACATACTGACAGTCTTCAACCATCGCTCACAGTATCACACTGTGCAAGGGACACATCCTCCTGACAAGGGAAATGGTAATACCCATTCATCTATTAGTCCTGGACTGCACAAAGACTTTGTGAAATACAAGGATTTTCCTATAATAAACATGTCAGGAGAGGTGACAGATTTTCTATAAATCCAGTGACTCACAGGTGACGACTTCTCAGATTCTAGTATTTTTTTTTTCCTCTTCTCGATCTAGTCCAGAGTTCATGACAACTTCTCCCGGCCGTGACCCATTTCTGCAGAATTTGCCAACATTTCCGTACCTATAAACAAAGATAAAATTATCATGGTGCCACACACTGCACCCCTAATAATTGTGTCAAATACTGTAAAGTAAAGCATCACATACACAGTGCCCCATGTAGATAGCGCCACACAGGGACCCTGTAGATATCGCCACACACACACCCCCATAGATAGCACCACACATACTTCCCTATAGATAGCGCCACACACAGCCCCTGTAGATTGCGTCAAACACCCCCGCCCTATAGATAGCGCCACACACACAGCCCCTGGAGATTGCGTCATACACACGCCTTTATGCACCGCATTCCACATTATTATGCAAATGTTATTTTTCGCTCATTTTCCTAAATAGTCGATGCAAATCACAGTCAGTATAATCTTCAAGCCATTAACCGTTGGAGTATAATGTGAATTTTATTGAACAAATCTCCTAATGATAACAGATTTTTTTTTAGAAGTAAAAAAACTCAAACTGCACTGTTTCAAATTATTATGCACAACAGAGATCAAAACATTTTAAGGGCATGCCCCCACGTGGCGGTTTTCCTCCGCAGCTGTCCGCATCAATGCCGCACAGAATCTACGTTGCAGATTCTGTGGCGGATCTGCCCAAAATGTGCAGTAAATTGATGCGGACTAGCTGCTGCGTACTGCGGTAAAAGTACTTCCCTTCTCTCTATCAGTGCAGGATAGAGAGAAGGGACAGCACTTTCCCTAGTGAAAGTAAAAGAATTTCATACTTACCGGCCGTTGTCTTGGTGACGCGTCCCTCTTTCGGCATCCAGCCCGACCTCCCTGGATGACGCGGCAGTCCATGTGACCGCTGCAGCCTGTGATTGGCTGCAGCCATCACTTAAACGTCATCCTGGGAAGCCGAACTGGAGACAGAAGCAGGGAGTTCTCGGTAAGTATGAACTTCTATTTTTTTTACAGGTTGCTGTATATTGGGATCGGTAGTCACTGTCCAGGGTGCTGAAACAGTTACTGCCGATCGCTTAACCCTTTCAGCACCCTGGACAGTGACTATTTACTGACGTCTCCTAGCAACGCTCCCGTAATTACGGGAGCCCCATTGACTTCCTCAGTCTGGCTGTAGACCTAGAAATACATAGATCCAGCCAGAGTGAAGAAATGTCATGTCAAAAAAGCAAGACGCATCCGCAGCACACATAACATGTGCATGACATCTGCGGACTTCATTGCGAAATTTAGAATCTCCATTGAAGTCAATGGAGAACTTCCGCAATGAGTCCGCAAACAGTCCGCCACTGGTCCGCAACATCCATTGTATGCTGCGGACACCAAATTCCGCACCGCAGCCTATGCTCCGCAGCGGAATTTTCAGCCTTGTCTAAACGAAGCCTACTAAAAAGAAGTGGAAGGCAATGGAGAAACGGGTCCGCTGCGGATTAACGCTGCGGAGTGTCCGCAGCGGAATTCAAGAGCAATTCCGCCACGTGGGGCTTTGCCCTAAAGGTTGTAAAGAGAACTAAAATGGTAATTTGTTGAATTTGCAGTATCAGGAGGTCATATTTACAGAAATCAAAAGCTCTTTCAATCAAAAAAACTTAACAGGCCAAGTTACATGTTAACATAGGACCCCTTCTTTGATATCACCTTCACAATTCTTGCATCCATTGAATTTGTGAGTATTTGGACAGTTTCTGCTTGAATATCTTTGCAGGATGTCAGAATAACCTCCCAGAGCTTCTGTTTTGATGTGAACTGCCTCCCACCCTCATAGTTATTTTGCTTGAGGATGCTCCAAAGGTTCTCAATAGGGTTGAGGTCAGGGGAACATGGGGGCCACACCATGAGTTTCTCTCCATTTATGCCCATTGCAGCCAATGACACAGAGGTATTATTTGCAGCATGAGATGGTGCATTGTCATGCATGAAGATAATTTTGCTACAGAAGGCACGGTTCTTCTTTTTATACCACAGAAGAAAGTGGTAAGTCATAAACTCTACGTACTTTGCAGAGGTCATTTTCATACCGTCAGGGACCCTAAAGGGGCCTACCAGCTCTCTCCCAATGATTCCAGCCCAAAACATGACTCCGCCACCTCCTTGCTGACGTCGCAGCCTTGTTGGGCCATGGTGGCCATTCACCAACCATCCACTACTCCATCCATCTGGACCATCCAGGGTTGCACGGCACTCATCAGTAAACAACACGGTTTGAAAATTAGTCTTCATGTATTTCTGAGCCGACTGCAACCGTTTCTGCTTGTGAGCATTGTTTAGGGGTTGCCGAATAATAGCTTTATGCACACTTGCAAACCTCTGGGAGGACCCTACACCTTGAGGTTTGCGGGACTCCAGAGGCACCAGCGGCTTCAAATACCTGTTTGCTGCTTTGCAATGCCATTTTAGCAGCTGCTCTCCTAATCCTATTAATTTGTCTGGCAGAAACCTTCCTCATTATGCCTTTATCTGAACGAACCCATCTGTGCTCTGAATCAGCCTCAAATCTTTTCACAGTACGATGATCACGCTTAAGTTTTCTTGAAATATCCAACGTTTTCATACCTTGTTCAAGGTATTGCACTATTTCACGCTTTTCGGCAGCAGAGAGATCCTTTTTCTTTCCCATATTGCTTGAAACCTGTGGCCTGCTTAATAATGTGGAACGTCTTGCTTAAGTAGTTTCCCTTTGATTGGGCACGCCTGGCAAACTAATTATCACAGGTGTCTGAAATTGATTACAATGATCCAAAGAGCCCTAAGACACAATACCATCCATGAGTTTAATTGAAAAACTAATAATTAAATGTTTATGACATTTAAATCCAATGTGCATAATAATTTGGAACACGGTGTAGATATGTGGCCGGTTTCGCACTGATAAATGGCGCACGATCTTATCCGCTTTTGGAACACTCTGCACATTTTGCATCGCTATATTCTGAAAGCCAGAAACTTTTTCACCACCGGAGCCGTGTGTGGGCTTATTTGTTGCCACAACAAGCATCACATTCAGTCCAGGACGAAATGTTCGCTGATCTCAGAACCCAGAAAAAAAACAAATTTTTCCCATTCATAAAAGCCTTAAAGGTCTCATTAAGAATAGATGGAAATTTCCAGAGAAACAAAGCTCTGTGCCTCATGAAATTAGAGAGAGATTTCCTTTGGAAGAAGAAGAAATGAAGACTTGGGCTAAAATACAGAAAATAGATATTCAGGTGGCAAAGATGGGAAAAAAAAAACACACTCCCCCATTCGAAGACTCCTCCCAACTAAAAGAACCTCTAAATAGGAAGGCTGATAGTCTCCTTAAAAAAATTCTGTAAAGTCTCCTCTGCCTTATAACAGATAAATATCACTGCCACCTTTGTAGCGAAATCAATGTTTAGATTGCTTGACCAGTTGGAAATTTACCTAAGGGAAAGTACTCCAAGGGAAGACAACATAGCATTATTTCCTCTCTTCTCTAAGGCCACAGGGTTTTTAGCAGATGCCTCAGCCGAATCTATTACAAAAATTGCTATTAGAGGAGGTGTACTCAAACACCAATAAACAGACCTTATGTTTAAAAATGTGGTTTGGTGACCCTCTATCTAAGAACAAACTCTGTGCTATTCCCTCTCAGAGAGAATATGTTTTCGATACGAATTTGGTTGCTATTCTAGAAAAGGCATCTGACAAAAATAAAACCCTTCCTGAACCGAATCAACAAAAATGCTATAGGGGCAAGGTCAAATCAGGTAAGATGGAGTTATCCATAAGGTAGGAAAGGTAGAAATATCTTCCTAAACTAGACAAAATCAGGAAAGACAATAACGCCAGGGGAGTAAGGGGGAGAATTTCACATTTCTTTCCACAATGGAAAAAAATCAACTGCAACAAAACCGTTCCTAAATTCCATCCTGGAAGTTTTCAAAATATAATTCTCATCCTATCCTCCAAAGAAAATTATCATAACATCTCTTCTATCTTTGTCTTCAGTCAGGCTTATCAGTAGGTCTAGAAAAACTTCTAAACATGAAAATCATATCTCCAGTACCTATGGGAGAAAGACGATGCATCCACTACTCTCTTTTCTTGGTCAGAAAACCCAATGGAACAAACAGGATTATCTTAAACCTCAAACCATTAAACAAATTTGTTGACTACCACTAATTCAAGATGGAATCCATAAAATCTGCAATTCCCCAAGTGGAAAAGACTTCATGATGGCAACCATTGATCTTCAGGATGCGTAATACCATATACCCATACATTCGACCTACAGAAAGTTCCCGAGGTTTGCAGTTCAACAAGGATAAGAAATCCATCATTATCAGTTCAACAATCTCTCATTTGGGATTGCCCCTGCTCCAAGAATTTATACCAAGGTAATGATGGAAGTGGTGACCCACCTAAGAAATTTAGAGATAAATATCATCCCCTATTTGGACGATCTCCTTCTAGTAGCTCCATCTTCACTGATACTCTCCAGTCACATAAGAGTCACCTGTCAAACACTACAAAATCTGGGCTGGATCATCAACAAGGAAAAATCTGATTTGATTCCAGCAAAACAAAAGGTATTCTTGAGAATTCTTCTAGATTCCTTCCACAGGACATAAAATTTGCTCTAAAAGAAAATATTTCTATATTCAGAGGTCAGAAACATGTCTCAATACGAGAAGATGCTGGGATCTATGACATCATGTATTCAGGCAGTTCCAGACTAATTCTATCACAATGGAACAAATCTCCCCTGACACTAGACTAGAAAATGCTCCTCTCAAGGTTGATAAAAAATTCTCTCACTTGGTGGGTGAATCCCAAGAATTTAGGGAAAGGGATTGTCTGGCATCCTTCCTCTATAATTTCAGTAACCGCAAATGCAAGTAGAGAGGAAGGTGAGCAGTTACATCACAAAATGTCTTTCAGGGCACTTGGTCCCAGAAAATAAACCTTCACTCATCAAACTTCCGAGAATTAAGAGCTGTCCTGGAAGCCCTAAGAGTGGTAGAACATCTGATCAAAGATTCCCACATAAGAGTTTATTCGGATAACGTGACGATAGTGGCCTACCTTAGACACCAGCGAGGCACCAAACAGAGGAATTTTCAACTCTTAGCTTCACAAATATTTTCCTGGGCAGAACCAAGTCCTTTTCAGTCCGCCATCTAAAGGTAGCTTCAAATACTCAGGCAGATTTTCTCTACAGGAAAGACTTAAGTCAAACAGAATGGTGTCTAAACCAGGAAGTTTTCTTACAGATCACCAGTATGTGGGGTGTCCCAGCGGTGGATCTGTTCGCCAATCAAAAGAATACCAAAGTTTAAAAAAAAAAAAATTGTGCAGGGGTAGATGCTCTAGCTCACAAGTGAAGGTTTAATCTAGCCTATGCCTTCCTTCCAATTCCCCTAATTCCCAGAGTTCTTCAAAAACTTTGAAAAGAAAAGATCAATCTAATTCTGATTGCTCCTCTTTGGCGCAAAAATGGCCTAGTTCAGTATCCTAAACACAACAGATTCCTGGATTTTGTCAACATTCCCTGGTCTTCTTCATTAGGGCCCAATCCTACATGCAAACCCCCAAAAATTCCATCTGGCGGCCTGGCTCGTGAAGGTCTGATTTTAAAAGCCAGAGGCTTATCGGAATTGGTCATAAAGACTCTACAAAAAAGTAGGAAAGATGTTACTAATGCGATTTATGGGAAGGCCTGAAAAAGATTCTTTCCCTGGTCTGCTGAGATTCATCATTCTAGAATCACTCAAATACTAGATTTTCTCCAAGCAGACCTTGAGAAAAGTTCCAACAACTAGCACTTTAAAACTTCAGGTATCTGCACTTAGCAAGTTTTTTTTCATCAGGATCTGGCCTTCCAGGGATGGGTAAAAAAAAAATTGGTGGCAGTTTCTAGCTTATCTCCAAGGCCTCGTAATCCCCCCCATGGGATTTAATCTTAGTATTAAAGGGTTTAACCTTACCTCCCTTTGAACCTCTACCTGTGTTATTAGAAGACTCTCCTGGAAAGCAATTTTCTTAGTGGCAATACCCACAGCTAGAAGAGTAGGAAAAATTGTGGCCCTTTTTTTTTTTTTATCAGACACCCATTTCTTAGAATGATAGGATTATTTTCCATCCAGATCCAACCTTCTTTGCCAAGGTAGTTTCTAACTTCCACATGTCTCAATACATAATGCTCCCTTCTTTTTGTCAAAACCCAACAAACAAGAAAAATAAAAATTCCACACTCTTGACATGACATATGCCGAGTTATTCTACACTAGCTAGAGTCCACAAATGCCTGGAGGAAAGATCTAAACCTTTTTGTTCAATTTAATGGACCTAACAAGGGAAGAAAGATGGTAAAAAATACATTTGCAAATTGGATGAAAATGGTCATATGTGAATCCTATCAGTCTCTTCAGATGTCTCCTTCAGAGAATCTGAGGGCTCATTCTACTCGTTCTATGTCCATTTCCTGGGCAGAAAAAGCTGAGGCTTCAATAGTCATCTGTTCATACTTTAACAAAACACTACAGATTAAATCTTCTATCCAACGAGGATCTTTCCTTTTGCGGGAAGGTTCTCTAAGCGGTAGTTCCCCCCCTAAATCAATCATTTTGTATTTGGTAATTCTCCTGTTGTGCTGTTATGGAAGGTGCTTTGAGAAAATAGAATTAGATTTACCGTTAATTTGGTTTCTTGTAAACCCCCTATGCCAGCACCATAATACCCACCCCCTTTTTATGTTGATCAGACATTACTTGACATATTTAGGATGTTTAATAGATATATAAAAATATATAGATGGTTATTGGATATACACAGAGGAGGAATGGTGAGGAGGGGCTATTTAACCTATTGTGCATTTTCCTTTCCCTAATAGAGACTGGGTCCTACCTCCTGTGATGCGGTCATGGAGGGTTTACTAGAAATCAAATTACCGGTAAGTCTAATTCCATTTTCTACGTCCTCTTATTTGAAGCCTATGTTGAGGAATAGAATTTATAACCGTTATTTGCACATCAAAATTGAGATTTTGAGCTTCTGAGTGCAGTGTGATCTGTGCAAAAAACTGAAGTAAGGCTGGATTCACACACAACACTTTGCTGCATTTTTCGTGGCATTTTCGTTGACGTATTACATAGTTACATAGTTTTTACGGTTGAAAACAGACACATGTTGATCAAGTTCAACCAAGGGACGGGAAAGGGGAAGTAAAAAATTTCTACACATGGGAGCTTATATTTTTTTGTTCTAGGAAATGATCTAAGCCGTTTTTAAAGCCATCTACGGTCCCTGCTGTGATGGCTCCTGCGGTGACTATTCCATAGATTCACAGTCCTCACAGTAAAAAAGGCTTGTTGGGTAAAAAAAAAATTGGTGGCAGTTTCTAGCTTATCTCCAAGGCCTCGTAATCCCCCCCATGGGATTTAATCTTAGTATTAAAGGGTTTAACCTTACCTCCCTTTGAACCTCTACCTGTGTTATTAGAAGACTCTCCTGGAAAGCAATTTTCTTAGTGGCAATATCCACAGCTAGAAGAGTAGGAAAAATTGTGGCCCTTTTTTTTTTTTTATCAGACACCCATTTCTTAGAATGATAGGATTATTTTCCATCCAGATCCAACCTTCTTTGCCAAGGTAGTTTCTAACTTCCACATGTCTCAATACATAATGCTCCCTTCTTTTTGTCAAAACCCAACAAACAAGAAAAATAAAAATTCCACACTCTTGACATGACATATGCCGAGTTATTCTACACTAGCTAGAGTCCACAAATGCCTGGAGGAAAGATCTAAACCTTTTTGTTCAATTTAATGGACCTAACAAGGGAAGAAAGATGGTAAAAAATACATTTGCAAATTGGATGAAAATGGTCATATGTGAATCCTATCAGTCTCTTCAGATGTCTCCTTCAGAGAATCTGAGGGCTCATTCTACTCGTTCTATGTCCATTTCCTGGGCAGAAAAAGCTGAGGCTTCAATAGTCATCTGTTCATACTTTAACAAAACACTACAGATTAAATCTTCTATCCAACGAGGATCTTTCCTTTTGCGGGAAGGTTCTCTAAGCGGTAGTTCCCCCCCTAAATCAATCATTTTGTATTTGGTAATTCTCCTGTTGTGCTGTTATGGAAGGTGCTTTGAGAAAATAGAATTAGATTTACCGTTAATTTGGTTTCTTGTAAACCCCCTATGCCAGCACCATAATACCCACCCCCTTTTTATGTTGATCAGACATTACTTGACATATTTAGGATGTTTAATAGATATATAAAAATATATAGATGGTTATTGGATATACACAGAGGAGGAATGGTGAGGAGGGGCTATTTAACCTATTGTGCATTTTCCTTTCCCTAATAGAGACTGGGTCCTACCTCCTGTGATGCGGTCATGGAGGGTTTACTAGAAATCAAATTACCGGTAAGTCTAATTCCATTTTCTACGTCCTCTTATTTGAAGCCTATGTTGAGGAATAGAATTTATAACCGTTATTTGCACATCAAAATTGAGATTTTGAGCTTCTGAGTGCAGTGTGATCTGTGCAAAAAACTGAAGTAAGGCTGGATTCACACACAACACTTTGCTGCATTTTTCGTGGCATTTTCGTTGACGTATTACATAGTTACATAGTTTTTACGGTTGAAAACAGACACATGTTGATCAAGTTCAACCAAGGGACGGGAAAGGGGAAGTAAAAAATTTCTACACATGGGAGCTTATATTTTTTTGTTCTAGGAAATGATCTAAGCCGTTTTTAAAGCCATCTACGGTCCCTGCTGTGATGGCTCCTGCGGTGACTATTCCATAGATTCACAGTCCTCACAGTAAAAAAGGCTTGTTGCCTCTGTAGATTGAACCTTTTTTTCTCCAGACGGAGGGAGTGCCCCCTTGTTTTTTGAGGGAGTTTTACATGGAACAGGTTTTCACTATATTTCTTGTATGTGCCATTCGTATATTTATATAAGTTAATCATGTCCCCCCTTGTCATCTATCAGGGTTTTTTTATGAAGTTCAAAAAATGCTGCAGTTTTCTGCCTCTTTTGTGACATATTTTGGCATCAACAGCATTTTTTTTTTTAAATGTAGCATGCTATGGGTATGGCGTCTTTCCAATAGGCTTCTCTATAGGATTTCCAAAACAATGTTACGAAATTAAAAAAAAAATACCACCAAATACGCTCATAAATAATGCTATGAAAACCTCTAGAAATTCATGTAAAATTGTAAAAATGCTAAAAAATAGTGTGTGTGTATAGGAAGCCTTAGGCTGCATTCACACGAGCACATTGCCTCTCTGCAGGACAACTGTCCCGTACTGTAATCATGTTTTCAGTACGGGACAGTAGTTCCACGGAGAGGCAGGGACTCCTAGTGTCGTACATAACTACGATGCTAGGAGCCCGGCTCCCTGCACTGAGTTCGGTCCGGGACTTCCGGCCGAAATATGTCCGTCCATTACGGACGTTAATGTGCTCGTGTGAACCCAGCCTTAGAGTACCTTTAGTTATTGCATAATCTAAACCAACAAGTCACGTAAAATTAGAACCTGCGTCATGTGGATGTCAGTTTTTAAGTATTTTCAGGAAATAATTTTAATCTACAGATTATATAAAATTCTCTTTTGACAAATTAACGCATTGGATGCAGGTGTCACAGAGGGTTGACTTGTTTGGATAAAAAAACCCTCTTACAATATTTGTGAATACTATATGGGGACTGATTATGTTTTTCTGTCTGTGACTCACTAGTTACTCTCAGGAATAATATAACCAAGCATTGTTGATAGAGGTTTTGTCTAACTAATGCTGTAAACACACTGACATTTTTATTATTCCACCCAGTCTCATTTATTGTACAGTGTGAACTCTGCTATCATCTCCAATCTGGATATTCCTCCGCTTACACCTACACGTTGGCAGGCCAACCACAAATAGAAGCCAAAAGACAGCTTAGACATAGTTCCCATTGATGCTTCCAAGACTAAAGCCTGTTGGTTCCAATACTTTCTGAAAATGACTTCATCTGGAGTTATGTACTGCTATGTGCTATGTAATGGTGTAACTAACAATAAAGGGTCCCAGTAGCAAAACTTTTCGAATGGAAACTCCCAACTTGCTCTATTGCTAACAGGATATAAATAATGGTATACTGTTGGTATACAGGTGGTATACTGTTAATTCTTGACTCCCTTCTCTTTCTTCTTGTGCACTGTTGCAAATTACAGGTCCTTCTCAATGAGCTAAAATATCATCAAAAAAATAATTTATTTCAGTAATTCAATTCAAAAAGTCAAACTCATATATTATATAGATTCATTACAAACAGTGATTTCCAGCATTTTTTATTTTAATGTTGATGATTTAATGTTGATAACAGTTAATGAAAATCCAAAATTTAGTCTCTCAGAAAATTAGAATATTAAATAAGCCCAATTTCAAAAATGATTTTTAATACCGAGATGTAGGCCTACTGAAAAGTATGTACAGCATATGTACTCAATACTTGGTCGGGGCTCCTTTTGCATGAATTACTGCATCAATGCGGCGGGGCATGGAGGCGATCAGCCTGTGACACTGCTGAGGTGTTATCAATGCGGCGTGGCATGGAGGTGATCAGCCTGTGGCACTGCTGAGGTGTTATGGAAGCCCAGGTTGCTTTGATAGTGGCCTTTAGCTCGTCTGCATTGTCGGGTCTGGTGTCTCATCTTCCTCTTGACAATACTCCATAGATTCTCTATGAGGTTTAGTTCAGGCGAGTTTTCTGGCCAATCAAGCACAGTGATACTGTGGTTATTAAACCAGGTATTGGTACTTTTGGCAGTGTGGGCAGGTGCCAAGTCCTGCTGGAAAATGAAATCAGCATCTCCGTAAAGCTTGTCAGCAGAGGGAAGCATGAAGTGTTCTAAAATTTCCTGGTAGACGGCTGTGTTGACTCTGGACTTGATATAACACAGTGGACCAACACCAGCAGATGACATGGCTCCCCAAACCATCACTGACTGTGGAAACTTCACACTGGACCGCAAGAAACTTGGATTGACACCTCCCCACTCTTCCTCCTGACTCTGGGACCTTGATTTCCCAAGGAAATGCAAAATTAGCTTTCATCTGAAAACAGGACTTTGGACCACTGAGCAACAGACCAGTTGTAGCCCATGGCCTGGATACGTCTGTGTGTGGTGGCTCTTGAAGCACTGACTCCAGCCGCAGTCCACTCCTTGTGAATTTCCCCCCAGATTCTTGAATGGCCTTTTCTTGACAATCCTTTCAAGGCTGCGGTTATCCCTGTTGCTTGTGCACTTTTCTACCACACTTTTTCCTTCCTCTCAACTTTCCATTAATATTACAGCACTCTATGAACAGCCAGCTTCTTTAGCAATGTCCTTTTGTGGCTTCCCCTCCTTGTGGAGGGTGAAAATGACTGTCTTCTGGACAACTGTCAAGTCAGCAGTCTTCCCCATGATTGTGTAGCCTACTGAACCAGACTGTTGGAACATTTAAAGGCAGAGGAAACCTTTGCAGGTGTTTTGTGTTGATTAGAATGTGACACCATGAGTCTACAATCCTCAACTTTTACCCAATATTCTAATTTTCTGAGGGACAAAATTTTGGGTTTCCATTAACTGTTAGCCATAATCTTCAACATTAGAAGAAAAAAAACATGCTGGAAATAGATCACTCTGTGTGTAATGGATCTACATAATATGAGTTTCACATTTTGATTTGAATTACTGAAATTAACTTTTTGATGATATTCTAATTCATTGTAAAGGACCTGTAGCAGCCCCAGCCTTAATTCTCTGTTGGGGACACTACAACCACACGGGCTGTATACTCTTAGGCTTGGGCTACAGTGACTTTGCAGTTTGAAAGAATATGTGTGATTTACAAAGGAGATATTACTGCTTTCTATATACATCTGTGAGATCATTAATTGACAGCATTAATCACAAATCAACATTTATTTTGCACAGTAGTAGTTTAAGTTAAATTGATTGCATTTTTTTTTTGCTTTGTTTTCTTTACTTTTTTTTTTTTTACATTGATCATGAATTATAAGTCAGTCGGTCCTAGTAATGTCTGTTTGACACAGATATTGCATAGAGCTGTGTGCAATAGTCTTAATAGAGAGATAGTGTAGATAGGGATAGATACAAAAAAATGTTACATACAGTAGCTAAAGAGAACAAAAACAGAAGCAGACTGTGAATTTCAAGTTAATTGTCATGTAACAAAAGAGAAGTAAACTCTATACAGCTGTGGTTGTATGACAGAAAAGTCCCTGGAGCCCCTGTCTTGGTATTTCCAAACTGTTGCTGCGGAATTTGAAGATTATTGTCTTTTCTCTTCCTTCCCCATTGGTGGTCTGTCATCCCTCTGCTAGGTGTTTGTCTAACACAGCTAATACCTGTGATTAAAATTGGGCGCCAGGTGCTAGGGTACGTTAATCTCCTCTCAGAATAATGAGTTGTCAGGATGAAGATTGAATCCTTTTGGTTATATTTTAAAAAGTGAAAAAATTAAATTAAATTTTACCAAGGGACTCGTTTGTTTTATTGTAATGTGCACCCTAAATACAAACATGTAGGCATTTAGGGTGACTTAACAGTCTGGAAGATGATACCCTTTTGAATATTGTAAAGAGGACCTGCATGGCTTGTTAATCAAGTATATGCCAGCAACAAAAACAATGTGCAAAATATAAGTGGTTCATTTGTCACTTCAGGCACAACTTAAAGAGGACCGGTCACTAGGTCATATAAGTTGAACTGGTTATTTGACCTGAATAGCGCTGTCTCCCTGATTCCTGTTTTTTTCTCCACACCCTTTCCAGAGGTATGTCCCCTTGTTGTATTGGTTTCCAATATGCTAATTAGCTGTAGTTAGCGCCAATGGGGCGTAAACTATCTGATTCTTCCCAGGTGGAACTAGCTTCCTGCCTCTGATGCTGACCAATTAGAGTGAGGCAGTGTCAGTGCCTGGCCGATCTGAAGCTGTCTCGCGCTGATTGGTCAGTGTCAGAGGCAGGTAAGCTAGCTCCACCTCAAGAGAACGTGGGTAATTCACAACTCGTTGGTTAACTACAACAAATGAGCATACAGGGAGCCAATGCAATGGGGGAGGGGGCATAACTCTGGAACATGGAGAGGTTTCCCGGAAAGAAAACGAATGGTGCTGAATTTACGGAGACAGCGCTATTCAGATCAGTTACTCAGTCCAACTTATATTACCTAGTAACAGGTCCTCTTTGAGTTGTGTCTGAGGTGACAAATGAACCAGTTATATTTTGCACATTGTTATGTTGCTTGCATATACTTGATTAACAAACCACACAATTTAAAGGAATGTGATAAACAATCTATCGGGGCTCAACAGTCTCCAGTAGACTTTATTCTGCAAATATAAAAGAAGTATGGTTTCTTCATTATGTGGTGCTGGAGAGCTGTGCTATGTGCCCTGACCAATCAGCTGCCTCCCTCCCTAATTGTTGCTCCCAATGATTGGCACTCCCTGTTGACCTCCTGCTAGTGTCTCTTTGCTCTTCACTACTGGTTGCCATGGGAATTTGGACAGGATCTACACCTAGTACCTTTTTTTTTTTTTCTAACTACCTGATATTGTTCTTGCCTACATCTTTTGGTTTTGCTCTGCATTCTCTCTGGTACTTATGCACAATGCCGATTACCTTCCCTGTACTTAACCTTTGCCTATCCTATGACATGTGCATCTTTACTTATTGACATGTGCTTCCTAACATCTTCAGCTGTCCATATGCCGCCAATCAATACTTCAGATGCCTAGACTTTCTGACAAGGAAAGTCCATTTTTACGTGAGGTGGTTAAGGGTGATGAATCGATATCATTCCCTGGTTAGTCCCTCCCAAACTGGTCCTAGAAGTTCCACGTTGGCACATTGATACATTGATACATAGTGTAAATATCAGGAATATATTTAGAATGTCGGTTGGCTCCACTTGGATGTCTTACTGGTGTCACAGTAAATAAATTTCAAAAGGCTTTTTTCCCCAGTCTCTAACAAGATCTGTTCTAAACTAGATGGACTATCAGTTGAAATGAATGGAGTTATGTTTTTCTTTCAGCCTTACTACTATGCTACAATTTGTGAAATATTTTAACAGATTAGTTTGCTATACTAGAAATGTAAGAAATCAATGGGGCACAGGTTACCTAAATCTGGTATAAAGCACCATACATTATTTGATGACGACAAACAGTCATAAGTCGTTCAAAATTGTCCCTGAGGATAAAAACTACTTAAAGAGGCTCTGTCACCACATGATAAGTGCCCTATCTCCTACATAAGGAGTTGGGCGCTATAATGTAGGTGATAGCAGTGCTTTTTATTTAAAAAAAAAAAAGATCTATTTTTACCACGTTAGGAGCGATTTTAGCGTTATGCTAATTTGTTTCTTAATGCCCAACTGGGCGTGTTTTTACTTTAGACCAAGTGGGCGGTATACAGAGGAGTGTATGACGCTGACCAATCAGTGACCAATCAGCGTCATACACTTCCCTCCATTCATTTAGACAGCGCATAGTGACCCTACGTTATTCACTATGTGCTGTCTTATATTGACACATTAATGTTACTGAAGTGTTTAGACCGTGACTAGACATTCCTTCCAGCCAGGACGGGATGTCTATTCACAATCCCGGCACTTCGTTAATGGTTGTTTGGTACTTACAGCAGAGCAAAGCGTAATCTCACTGTAACCTGTCATTTAAAGCGAGATCACGCTTGCTCTGCTGTAAGTACTACAGAAACGTTAACAAAGTGCCGGGATTGTGAATAGACCTCCCGTCCTGGCTGGAAGAAATGTCTAGTCACTGTCTAAACACTTCAGTAACGTTAATGTGTCAGTATAAGACAGCACATAGCGAACAACGCAGTGTCACTATGCGCTGTCTAAATGAATGGAGAGAAGTGTATGATGCTGATTGGTCACTGATTGGCCAGCAACATACACTCCTCAGTACAACGCCCACTTGGTATAAAGTAAATACACACCCACGTGGGCATTAAGAAACGAATTAGCATAAATTTAAAATCGCTCATAAAGTGGTAAAAATAGATAGTTTTTCTAAATAAAAAGCATTCCTGTCAACTACATTACAGCACCCATTTCCTTATGCAGGAGATAGGGCACTTATAATGTGGTGACAGAGTCTCTTCAACATTTCATTGTCACGGAGGAAACAGCCCATTGCATATCTTAAGCTCAGCATGGCCACCTGCTGGAAATGATCAATGCAGCAACTTGGTTTATGCTATCTGAATAGCAAAACAATGCAAGCAAAATGTATTCAAATACAAAGTATATGGCGATCGTAAGCGGAGGTCCCCAGATCGAGAGCCCACTCTATTAGCAAGAGAAGAGAACTACTGGAAAGGTTATGGTTTCTTCCTAGAGAACAAAATTTGTAAAGTGCATTTCTATGTTACTTTATCCTGACCTGTAAACTGAAGCATCAGTAAAAGCTGGTAGGTTCTCACACTTTGTTTAAATTTATGTTTTCCTTACGTTGGGACTACACACGTAATGCAACAGATATAAGGCTTGAGAGAACATTGAGTTTGTACAATTGCGCAGCAAATATAACAATATAAATGATAGTTGCACATGTGTTGCATGCAAAGATTGTGTGTAGCCCCAATAAAATGTGTTCCTGCAATCTTGAAATTAAAGGAGTTTTCCCATGAAGACAACCCTGTAAGGCCATATTGACATCGGAACCCTTCATCCCTCTATGAGCCAGAACAGAGAGCAGCTCTGAAGGCCTCAAGCCATCTTGTAATGGTCAACCATCCATCTGAATGGCCGCCATGTGATGCTGCATGTAATGTTTGCCAGGGGTGTCAGGAGTGGAACTCAGGGGCAATCAACAGGTGGCCCCAAAGGCCACATTATGAAAAGGGTTGGTTCTTGTGAGACAGCCCCTTTAACACATAGCAAAGACTTTTGGATGTTTCTCTTTATTTTTGACTTACAATATAAAACAAATAGTGAATTTAAACAAAATCATATTATCGTTTGTTTTGTGATAGGGGGGGGGGGGGGGGTCCCGTGATAAATTTCCATGGAAAATAAGTCAATAATAAAAATAAATTATTATAAGTATTTCACTGTTCAAATACTCATGTGAGTATGATGGATCTTGTGGTAAAGAAAGTACAGTAAAATTATTTTAATCTGGTATCCCACATTCTGATAATCTGACTTCTGTTGAGGATAATATGGAATTTCACAAAATCATAAGCAGAATAGTGAGCTGAAATGACAGATTAGGAGAAACTTGCTAGTAATATTTACATGCTGGAATTTTCTTTTAGACTCTTTTCATGGATGTTAATTATCCTAAAGTTCATATACTTTTCTAGGACCATGCAGAACATTTGTTAGGCCTCCTGTATGAGCAGCAATTGCGGATAGTATAAAGCACATGTTGGCCAATGCACACGACCGTAGTTTCCATGGTCCATGCATTGCCCAGAGCCTGGACTGCAAAAAATAGTCATTATAAGGTCTGTATTTGTGGTCCGAGCGCATTAAAATCAAAGCACATTCTGTGTTCCGTGATTGCAAACGGCCCGCGGATGACACCTTTGCGGCCCGGCCGTGCCGTAATCACGGACTATGCACACAGCTACGGCTGTGTGCATGAGGCCTTTATTGTATATAAATGTTTTTGGGTATAGAGAAAAATAGCTCCTTCCATCGGTCGCTTCCGTGTAGCTGGTTTGTTGTTCACTACAGACCCATTTTTTAAGGTAGAGATGTTTTATTGAACATTGCGTGGTTAAAAAACAATAAACAAATAAGAGGATAAAAATGGATGTACTGCAACGCGCTTCAACGCCGGACCGGCGTCTTCATCAGGCAGGTAAAAAAGGATACAAATGGCATGCATGTATATATATATATATATATATATATATATATATATATATATATATATAGACGTTTTGCTGAATTTGTGATTATGCTAATTGCACTAATTGGGATGGGACATCAAAGAAAAACCGCCAAAACACAGAGGCGGGTCAAAGCTCAAAGGTTCAAGGTATATAAACAATGTAAAAAACACTTAAGTAGTCACATAAATATACAAATTTTTTGTTTATTCCTAGTAGAGATGTAATGATTTCGTTTTGGTACCTTATTGTGAAAGATCCTATTGATGCTTTCACTACCGGCTTCTTTTTGGACGTCATGATTTCCAAGCAAAAAATTAGTTAAATATGGACACAAGAAGCACACTATTCAATAAATGTATATTTATGTGACTACCTAAGTGTTTTTTACATTGTTTATATAACGTACTTTTTTACCTTGAACCTTTGAGCTTTGACCCGCCTCTGTGTTTTGGCGGTTTTTCTTTGATGTCCCATCCCAATTAGTGTAATTAGCATAATCACAAATTCAGCAAAACGTCTATATATATATATATATATATTTACATGCATGGCATTTGTATCCTTTTTTACCTGCCTGACGAAGACGCCGGTCCGGCGTTGAAATGCGTAGCAGTACATCCATTATTATCCTCTTATTTGTTTATTGTTTTTTAACCACCCAATGTTCAATAAAACATCTCTACCTTAAAAAATGGGTCTGTAGTGAACAACAAACCAGCTACACGGAAGCGCCTGATGGAAGGAGCTATTTTTCTCTATACCCAAAAGCAAGTGTAAAGACCACTTCGAGGAAACTCCAATCCTGGAGGTATCCACCGTGGGTCCGCTCCCGAGGCTTGCACAGTGTACCGGAAAGTTCACCAGACGAACAATTAAGTCAAGTTGTGCTGATGATCCTGCACAACCACACCAGGTGAGTCGATTACAACTCTACTGTACAAAACGATTTTGATAACAAATACAAAATCACCCCAGAGGAGCGCCATTTCACTCTTTTTTATACCTTTTCCAAAGCATGTATATAAATGTATCATTTTTACATTTCCATTTTCTTCTATTGTGCAGGTTGAAACTGTAGTATTATTTCGAATCTATAATAAATTATTTTTACAATAAATATATATAAAAAAAGATAGTAATTGTACACTACATTTCAAATGTGCATTAAAAATCTCTATCACTTCTCACCTGAATATTTATCTAAATGAATCGCTGCTGACTGTCAGCTATAGAAAGGCATCGGAAGGAGAGATACACACTACATTTTTCCTGCACCTCTTCCATTGGGCTCTCCCTGCAAAACAAAATTTACATGACAAGTGCACTTTAAAAAAAACATCTAATTTCTCCTTATATCTTAAACTGTCATTACAAAACAAAAAAAAAATCACAAAGCCTTCTTATAGATTCGATGTTTTGTAGCCAGAAATGTCTAACCTAAAGATTTTAAGGCTTTCCCTTTCCTCACGGAGTGGCCCGGCTCTGCCTGGTGCGGCACTGGAGAGCTTTGCCGTGGGCTTTGACCAGATGCCTCCCCTGTTGCTCCCTTTTCCCTCTCACAACACGTCTCTCACACGAGCTCAGGCAGAGATGCTGCAGCTTCATCCCCTACTCCCACTCCCTCTCCTCTATTTCTTCAGTCACGAACAGTTAGTGTTATGAATAGGAACTTTTTAATGACTGAGAAGGGGGTAGAGTGATGACCATTTAATATAAACCATATAATAAATTATAAGTAATCTTTACGCTTAATAAATACATAAAACATTGTGTGAAGAAATGTGCTTAAAACTGTCTATTGGAATAAAGACTACAAGAAGGATGAAATTTGGGATGAAATTTAGGCTTTATTTCCATTAAACATTTTTGTTGTGGTTTTTGCCATGATTTTTGTATATAATCAAGGCAGAGTTTACAAAAATGGTCCAGTTCTGCCGTGGATACAAAAAAAAAAAATACTCAAATACATCCTTAGTCTAGTGAGGTAAATCACCCGGTTTTGCTTATTTTGCTATTAATGGAATTATGTCTGAGTCATGAGTCACATGCCGGCTTTACACATGAAGCAAGGAGAAATATATTAATTCTGCTGTCTCTCCCTTCCTCTGCTGCGATCCAATCATTGACAAGTCATTGGCGGCCATTAAACCTGAGTGTAAAAATGTAATACAAGACCATTATTCTGCCGGTACACGTTGATCAGGATACTAATCCACTGGAAAATTATTACTATCATAAACCTTGCCCATACTCTTGACATTTTACTACATATTCTTTTTGTATTTGTAGCCAAGGGCTATCAATAAGGAAACTAATATTATCTGCTAGGAAAGGCCTCCAATTTTGTCCTATTGTCCAAAGTAATTGAAATGAAGCTGCCAGCTAATCTAGCACAACCTGATCAATATCTAATTACCTTTCGTGGTGTTCCTTTGTTCCTTGCCTGGACATGGAATTCCTCATTAGCGAATGTACTTAAGTGGATGAGCACTTAATAAAAGCAAGATCTCCTTAATAAACTGGACCCCACTGATCTCAGTGCCCACAGTTCAGTCCTTCTTTTATATGTGCATCCCAAAACATATAGGATATACTGTATATACAGTAGGTATTTAGGAACAATTTTGAACCTGGAGTGACAGATATAGAAGGATTGAGTTTGTCAATGAGCAGTTTTGTATGCCATGATAACGGAATAATAATAATTCAGCCAATTAACCTGCAGTCCCATGAAACACCCTAATGATTAAAATACATCCATTCGTTTAATGTCCATGAAGAATAGACGGCAAATGGTGGTTAAAAAACGGTAAGACGGCCGGGAAATTGATTCAAATTTTGAGACGCATTGATGCAAAGTAGCCATGAAAAACTGACAGTTAATCCGTTGTTGACTGAAATTTTTTTTCACGGTCGTGTGTGTATACAGCCCTCTTCACTCTCCCCTCACAGCGATCCAGAGATGACGGAGAGAGAAGAGGACTAATAGTTACAGAGCTCTACAGTGTATGTATATATATATATATATATATATATATATGTCAGCCAATTAACCTGCAGTCCCATGAAACACCACATCTAACACCAGTACTTATATTGATCGCTTATATAATAGACTGGTAAGTCTATATGTAGTGTAAATACTGTGAAGTTTCCGCAACGGATTTCATTGCGGAAAATTACAGTAGCAGTGAAGTGGAGGAGAATTCAACAAATCTCATCCACATGCAGCGTAAAAATAATATCCGCAGTATGTCAATTTATGCTGTGGAATCACTGGTTTTGTGTTGCAGGTTTTCCCCTTTGAATTCAATGGTGAGGTAAAACCCGCAACAAATAAAACAGATGTTGCGATTTTTGCACTGGAAAAACTGCAATTCCGTTAGGAAAAAAAATCGCAACTCAGAGAAAAAAGAAAAAGTCTTTACTAACCCAGATTACTATCCTTCAGCCTGGCCTCCAGGGATGACATGTCATCCCATGTGACTGCTGTAGCCTACCACAAGCTGCAGCAGTCATCCTGCAGTCACCTGTCATCCAAGGAGGCCGGGCTGCAGGACGTCAGAGGGACGCGTCGCCATGGCTAGGGGTAAGTATGGGCTTTTTTTTTTATCTGCTGTTTTCCACATTGGTCATTTGAAGCGGTTTTTTTTCAGCTTGAATTCCCTGCGGGGACCAAAGGGGATACGCTGTGTACTTCTATGCAGCTTATCCTGTGTGAAACATCCCAATACTTCTGTAATGCAGTATATTATGCCTGTTAGTTTCAAACCTTTGGCAGGGCCTAATAGGCATACACTGATGGCAGACATGGGGCTCCTGGCTGCCATGACAACCATCGGAGCCTGGCCATCGCTTCGCTGGGGTGGCAAAGAGATTCCCTCCCTCTGAAACCACTTTGATACCATGGTCACTATCGATCATGGCATCTAAGGAGTTAAACGGTTGGGATTAGAGGTAACTGTTAGAGCAGGAGCAACTGTGCCCTGCTATGAATAGGCGGCGCTGTGGCATAAATCCCCTTAATGAAAGCCGTAAAATACTGTATGGGCTGTCATAAAGGGGTAAAGGATCTGCTGCTAACGTCTTTATTGCCAGATACCACAACACGCCTTCAGAGGCCTTGTGGAGTCCATGTATCGATGGGTCAAAGCTGTTTTGGCAGCATGATGAGAATCTACACAATATTAGACATATGGTTTTAAAATTATGGCTGATCAGTCTTATATGTATATACATACATACATACATACATTATATATAGACATATACACATATATAGACATATATAGACATATATAGACATATAGACATATATAGACATATAGACATATACATATATATAGATACATACACACATATATATATATATATATATATATATATATGCTTGAGAAAGGCCCCATGGAGTAGGGCTGAAACGTCGCATGTGGTGAATAAATCCACTTTTTTCACTATCAAGGTGTGCTGTCTCGTATTTTGAAAGGATTTACTATATATATATATATATATATATATATATAATATTCAAAAAATAGGCAGCACTCCGCAGTAAATGTGAAAATAGGGTACTTTTATTGCCCCCTGTGCAACGTTTCAGCTCTGTCCTCTAGAGCCTTTCTCAAGCCTTGGAGCGTGGTCTGTTCCTGAGGATTTGCACCCACCATACACCGGTGCTGCTAGATATATTTGTTTATCTATATATATATATATATATATATATATATATATATATATATAGCAGACATAAAATGGCGACAGCACCCTGCGACACTAATGCCACCTAAACCACTAAATATAAGGGAGGTTCTTAGTGCACATTTTGATCAAAAAGTGTTAGCTCACCTGCCACGGCAAGGCGACCTCTGTAAGGTGGGAACCTACGCTGCACATACACCCAGAACTGGGACTAAGCCTACATATATACCTGGGGATGGTAGGATCCAGCATTGAACTGATTAAAATCACCCAGGGCAGAATGGGAGGAGTGTAAGAACAACAAGTGGAGGCAGTCACTAACCCCACATATATGGATCCCATAAACACAACAAAAATTGAACAGCACATTCCAACTAAATGATACAAAATGTATGCAGGTGCAAGAACACCTATATATATATATATATATATATATATATATGTATATGTGCAGAAATGACCGCAGCACTCCAAGCTATTGAAATGAAACGTCGCTCACTTGAGGTGAATAAATCCACCCTGTTTCATCTACTTTGAAGTCCTGGTGCCGTTACTTTGTTCTATGGTTCCTATATACTCAAGTTGGGGAATTGATACATCCCTGGTTATGAGCATATGGTCTGATATACAGGTATGTTAGAGTTCTGTGTTCATTTGTATCTGGACTGTGTATATATATATATATATATATATATATATATACACTACCGTTCAAAAGTTTGGGGTCACCCAGACAATTTTGTGTTTTCCATGAAAACTCACACTTATATTTATCAAATGAGTTGCAAAATGACTAGAAAATATAGTCAAGACATTGACAAGTTTAGAAATAATGATTTTTATTTGATATAATAATTTTCTCCTTCAAACTTTGCTTTCGTCAAAGAATGCTCCATTTGCAGAAATTACAGCATTGCAGACCTTTGGCATTCTAGCTGTTAATTTGCTGAGGTAATCGGGAGAAATTTCACCCCATGCTTCCAGAAGGCCCTCCCACAAGTTGGATTGGCTTGATGGGCACTTCTTGAGTACCATACGGTCAAGCTGCTCCCACAACAGCTCTATGGGGTTGAGATCTGGTGACTGCGCTGGCCACTCCATTACAGATAGAATACCAGCTGCCTGCTTCTTCCCTAAATAGTTCTTGCATAATTTGGAGGTGTGCTTTGGGTCATTGTCCTGTTGTAGGATGAAATTGGCTCCAATCAAGCGCTGTCCACAGGGTATGGCATGGCGTTGCAAAATGGAGTGATAGCCTTCCTTATTCAAAATCCCTTTTACCTTGTACAAATCTCCCACTTTACCAGCACCAAAGCAACCCCAGACCATCACATTACCTCCACCATACTTGACAGATGGTGTCAGGCACTCTTCCAGCATCTTTTCAGTTGTTCTGCGTCTCACAAATGTTCTTCTGTGTTATCCAAACACCTCAAACTTCGATTCGTCTGTCCATAACACTTTTTTCCAATCTTCCTCTGTCCAATGTCTGTGTGCTTTTGCCCATATTAATCTTTTCCTTTATTCTTTTCTCAGATATGGCTTTTTCTTTGCCACTCTGCCCTGAAGGCCAGCATCCCGGAGTCGCCTCTTCACTGTAGACGTTGACACTGGCGTTTTGCGGGTACTATTTAATGAAGCTGCCAGTTGAGGACCTGTGAGGCGTCTATTTCTCAAACTAGAGACTCTAATGTACTTGTCTTGTTGCTCAGTTGTACAGCGGGGCCTCCCACTTCTCTTTCTACTCTGGTTAGAGCCTGTTTGTGCTGTCCTCTGAAGGGAGTAGTACACACCGTTGTAGGAAATCTTCAGTTTCTTGGCAATTTCTCGCATGGAATAGCCTTCATTTCTAAGAACAAGAATAGACTGTCGCATTTCACATGAAAGCTCTCTTTTTCTAGCCATTTGGAGAGTTTAATCGAACCCACAAATGTAATGCTCCAGATTCTCAACTAGCTCAAAGGAAGGTCAGTTTTATAGCTCCTCTAAACAGCAAAACTGTTTACAGCGGTGCTAACATAATTGCACAAGGGTTTTCAAGTGGTTTCTATTCATCCATTAGCCTTCTAACACAGTTAGCAAACACAATGTACCATTAGAACACTAGAGTGATGGTTGCTGGAAATGGGCCTCTATACACCTATGTAGATATTGCATTAAAAACCAGACGTTTGCAGCTAGAATAGTCATTTAGCACATTAGCAATGTATAGAGTGTATTTCTGATTAATTTAATGTTATCTTCATTGAAAAAAACTGTGCTTTTCTTGCAAAAATAAAGAAAATTTCTAAGTGACCCTAAACTTTTGATCGGTAGTGTATATATATATATATATATATATATATATATATATATATATATTGCAATTGTGCTAGAAAACGAATGTAATTGCAATAATAAATCCTTCATCACATTGAGCTGTGCCAAATGTATTTTTATTTAGTCAGTTTACTTTGACCCTTTCCCGCGATAGGGCGTAACTGTACGTCCGAAATCAAAGTGATTTCCCGCAGACGGGCGTTGCGCGCTTTATCTTCAGCGGCTGTCAGCTGTTATACACAGCTGACATGCCGCTGCAATGGCTGCGATGGCTGTTACCGCCGATCGCAGCCTAAATGTCAATGACGTCCGCCGCATTGAAGTGGTTTACAGAGGGAGGGAGCTCCCTCTGTAACCCCCGGGCCCCCCCGCGGTGGATCGCGGGTGGTGATTGTTGCTATGGCAACCAGGAAGCCGTTACTAGGCTTCCTGGTTGCCAAAGTACGGTAGCCTATGAGGTCCTGCCCGAGGCAGGACCTAATACGCTAACTGTCAAATGAAAAATGACAGTTGCGATACACTGCACTACATAAGTAGTGCAGTGCATCGTAGCGGGGATCAGAAGACCAGATCTTCAAGTCCCCAGGTCAGTATAAAAGAAAAAGTAAAAAATGTAAAAAAAAATTTGAAAGAAAAATAAATAAATAAAAGTTAATAACTAATAAATAAATAATAAAAATAACACTTGCCCTGTTTCCCTGATCAACTCCTTTATTATTAAAAAAAACATGAAAATATGAAAAAAAAACTATACATAATAGGTATCGCCACGTTCGGAACGGCCTGATCTATAAAAATATCACATTATTTTTACCGCACGGTGAACACCGTAACAATTTTTTATAAAAAACAATGACCGCATTTTATTTTTTGGTCATCTTGTCTCAAAAAAAAAATAATAAAAAGTGATCAAAAAGTTGTAAGTAACGTAAAATGGTACCAATAGAAACTACAGTTCGTCACGCATAAAACAAGCCCTCCCGCAGCGATATCAACAACAAAATAAAAAAGTTACGGCTCTCAGAAAATGGCGACACTAAAACATGATTTTTTTAGAAGAGTATTTTTATTGTGGGAACGTAGTGAAACGTAAAAAAACTATATAAATTTGGTGTCGCTGTAATTGTCTCGCACGGCAGAATAAAGTTAATATGTTGTTTATACTGCACGGTGAACACTGTAAAAAAAAACAAAAAAGAAACGTGCTGGAATGGCTGTTTTTTGGTTTCCTCATCTCCCAAAAAATGGAATAAATAGTGATAAAAAAATCGCATGTACCCCAAAATGGAACCAACAAAAATGACAGCTCGTTCCACAAAAAACGCGCCCTCACACAGCTCCGTCACCGGAAAAATAACACGTTATGACTCTCAAAACGCAATGGTGCAAAATGACGGCCCAGACTCATTTTTAGGTCCAGTAGAATTTCACTAAATACCCCACATCGTCATTTGCTGGACCCCACAGGTGGACCTTGCAGACGCAGCGGAGATGAGGAAACTTCAGGGCCTTGTGCGGCTTATAGGGCTAGTGAAGAAGTCAAAGATTAGGCAACACTGGAGCGCAGATATTTTGTATAATACCCAATAAACCCGGCCTGTGCATAAAGGATTGGTTCCAAGCGACCACACCAATCCATGGATTCTTCATTCACCCCATTTATTACATCATCCTATTATGACCTGTTGCACTCCGCCCAGCTTACATATGCCCTGATGTACTCCGCCCAGCTTACATATGCCCTGATGTACTCCGCCCAGCTTACATATGCCCTGATGTACTCCGCCCAGCTTACATATGCCCTGATGTACTCCGCCCAGCTTACATATGCCCTGATGTACTCCGCCCAGCTTACATATACCCTGATGTACTCCGCACAGCTTACATATAGCCTGATGTACCCGCACATATTACATGTACCCTGATGTACTCCACAGATTACATATACCCTGATTTACTCCTCACAGCTTACATATACCCTGATGTACTCCGCACAGCTTATATATACCCTGATGTACTCCTCACAGCTTACATATACCCTGATGTACTCCGCCCAGCTTACATATACCCTGATGTACTCCGCCCAGCTCACATATGCCCCCACATTATAAGCTGAAATACCACTAATAGACCAAGCAAAATCTGCGCTTCAAAAGCCAAATGGTGGTCCAACTGAGCCTGGCAGTGTACCCAAACGGCAATTTATGACCACATATGGGGTATTCTGGAGAACCCGCTTAACAATTTATGGCATGTGTGTCTACGGTGGTGCAAGCTGGGCACAACACATTGGGCACTGAAATGGCATATTTGTGGAAAACAGCCATTTTCAATCTGCAACATCATTTCTGCAAAACACTTGTGCGGTCAAAATGCTCACTACACCCCTAGATCAATTCTTTGAGGGATCTAGTTTCCAAAATGGGGTAAGTTATTGGGGTACCACTGTACTGGTACTATAGCTCAATGCAACATGGTGTCAAAAAGCGAATCTTATAAAATCTCCACTCCAAATACTAAATGGCGCTCCTTCCCTTTAGAGCCTTGCTGTGTGTCCAAATAGCAGTTTATGACCACATATGGGGTATTTCCGTACTCTGAAGAAGTTGATTTACAAATATTATGGTGCTTTTTCTCCTTTATTTGTTGAGAAAATGAAATTTTTTTAACTAATGCTGTGTCTTATTGGAAAATAATGTAATTTTTCATTTTCACTGCCCATTTCTAATAAAATATATGACACACCTGTGGGGTCAAAATGCTCACTACACCCCTAGATGAATTCCTCAATGGGTGTAGTTTGCCAAATGGAGTCACTTTTGGGTAGTTTCCACTGTACTGCTACCTAAGGGGCTTTGCAAAAGCGACATGGCGCAGAAAAACCAATCCAGCAAAATCTGCTCTCCAAAAGCCAAATGGCGCTCCTTCCCTTCTGAGCCCGGATGTGTATTCATACAGTACTTTATTACCACATATGGGGTATTTCCGTACTCTGGAGAAGTTGCTTTATAAATGTTACAGTGATTTTTCTCCTTTATTTGATGAGAAAATGAAACATTTTTACCTAAAGCTACGTCTTAGTGGAAAAAAATGAAATTTTTCATGTTTACTGCCCAATTCTAATGAAATCTATGAAACACCTGTGAGGTCAAAATGCTCACTACACCCCTAGATGAATTTCTCAAGGAGTTTAGTTTCCAAAATGGGGTATTTTTTGGGTTGTTTCCTTTGTTTCGGCACCACAAGACCTCTTCTAACCTGACATGGTGCCTGAAATATAATCTAAGAAAAGGAAGGCCCTAAAAGGCTCTAGGTGCTCCTTTGCTTCTGAAACCGGTATTTCAGTCCAGTAGCGCACTAGGGCCACATGTGGGATATTTCTAAAAACTGCAGAATCAGGGCAATAAATATTCAGTTGTGCTTCTCCGGTAAAAACCTTCAGTATTACAGGAAAAATGGATTAAAATGGAATTTCTGCCAAAAAAATTTAATTTGTAGATTTCCCCGCTACATTGCTTTAATTCCTGTGAAACGCCTAAAGGGTTAAAAAACTTTCTGAATGCTGTTTTGAATACTTTGAGGGGTGAAGTTTTTAAAATGGGGTGATTTGTGGGGGTTTCTAATATATAAGGCCCTCAAAGCCACTTAAGAACTGAACTGTTCCCTAAAAAAATGGGCTTTTGAAATTTTCTTGAAAATGTGAGAAATTGCTGCTAAACTTATAAGCCTTGTAATGTCCTAGAAAAATAAAAGGATGTTCGAAAAACGATGCAAACATAAAGTAGACATATGGGAAATGTTAGCTAGTAAGTATTTTGTGTGGTATAACTATCTGTCTTACAAGCAGATACATTTGAATTTAGAAAATGCTAATTTTTTGCAAATTTTCTCTAAATTTTGGTGTTTTTCACACAAAAATATTGAATATATCGACTAAATTTTTTCACTAACTTAAAGTACAATATGTCACGGGAAAACGATCTCAGAATCGCTTGGATAGGTAAAAGCATTCCCGAGTTATTACCACATAAAGTAACACATGGCAGATTTAAAAAATGAGGCTCTGTCATTTGGTCCAAAAGTGGCTCAGTCCTGAAGGGGTTAACCAGGTTGAAAATATGATATCTACACCGTAATTGGATATAAAAGATTTAGGCCTCATTTACACGAGCGTGTGCGTTTTGCGCGCGCAAAAAACGCTGCGTTTTGCGCGCGCAAAAGGCACTTGGCAGCTCCGTGTGTCATCCGTGTATGATGCGCGGCTGCGTGATTTTCGCGCAGCCGCCATCATAGAGATGAGGCTAGTCGACGGCCGTCACTGTCCAAGGTGCTGAAAGAGCTAACTGATCGGCAGTAACTCTTTCAGCACCCTCGACAGTGAATGCCGAACACAATATACACCAACCTGTGAATAAAAAAAGATGTTCAAACTTACCATGAACTGCCTGCTTCCTCCAGTCCGGTCTCCCGGCCGTTGCCTTGGTGACGCGTCCCTCTCTCGTCATCCGGCCCCACCTCCCAGGATGACGCCGCAGTCCATGAGACCGCTGCAGCCTGTGATTGGCTGCAGCCTGTGCTTGGCCTGTGATTGGCTGCAGCTGTCACTTGGACTTAACTGTCATCCCGGGAGGTCGGACCGGAGTTATCGGTAAGTCAGAACGTCTTTTTTGTTTTACAGGTTCATGGATTTTCGGAGCGGAAGTCACTGTCCATGGTGCTGAACCAGTTTAACGCTTTCAGCACCGTGGACAGAGACTGTCTCCTGACGTCGCGTACCCGAACATTTTTTACCGGTTTCGGTCAAAACGAGTTTTGCCGAACCCGGTGAAGTTCGGTGCGCTCATCTCGAATTTGACACTCCGTTTGGATGTTTGTAACCAGAAAAGCACGTGGTGCTTTTCTGTTTACATTCAGGAGTTTGACAGCTCTTGCGTGATTTTCGCGCATGCAACGCAGGACCGTCAGTGTGGCATGCGTTGTTTTCACGCACCCATTGAAGTCAATGGGTGCGTGTTGCGTGAAAAACGCAAGAATATAGAACATGTCGTGAGTTTTACGCAACGCACTCACGCAGCGCAAAATTCACGCATCGTCTAAACAGCCCCATAGACTATTATAGGTGCGTACGACACGCGTGAAAAGCACGCGCGTCGCACGCGCGTATAATACGCTCGTGTAAATGAGGCCTTACTGTGCGTAGAGTATTAGTACATACGATATATTCTTCCAGAAGGTTCTGCTCAATTTCCTGTGAGACAGAAATCCGATCAGCACCATGGACAGTGCGTGACTTAATTAAAGTGAAGCGTTTTTTTTAGATCTCATGTACTCCTTCATATAGAGTGTTTTTTCATGCCACTTTTTGAAGAGATGATAACACTATGTGGATTCTGGATTGAGAGTGGACTAGGTCACAAAAAGCTTCACGATTGTAATTCCTGCCCTGAGAGTAGCTTACCTAGAACTTTTCATAATTCAAGAAGGACGCTTGACACGTAAGATTCTATTTAAATGTTCAGTTTTTTAGTTGTTGTTTTTTTAAACAGTTTTGTTTATTATCATAATATTGTCTAAGATACAAAAACGGTAAGCATGCAATACAAGACAACATGTAGTACATCTATTTACATAAGGAATCATTAACATACATTACTTTCCTGTAGCTTCCCACTTCATATGAGGGATAAGAAAATGGGACTCTTATCAACAAACCTTTTACTTTTTAAACTATTCCTTTCCCAAAGAAAAAAGGATCCATTCAGACCTCTAAACCCTCCCTTAAAACATGATCCACCCATTTATCTTTATTTTCCCTCTATATAACATCATCCCCTTTTAAATTTAAATCTAGTGAGTCCCATTAGAATATCTCCCCTACAGTAACACACAACTGGAAACACACATTAAGTGTATATCACCAAGATGGCATACAGGACCTTAGACCTCAGCCATATTATCTCAAAGTAGACTCCTGATTTAAAGAGGCTCTGTCACCAGATTTTGCAACCCCTATCTGCTATTGCAGCAGATCGGCGCTGCAATGTAGATAAGAGTAACGTTTTTATTTAAAAAAACGAGCATTTTTGGCCAAGTTATGACCATTTTTGTATTTATGCAAATGAGGCTTGCAAAAGTCCAAGTGAGCGTGTTTAAAGTAAAAGTCCAAGTGGGCGTGTATTATGTGTGTGTAACATCGGCGCGTTTTTACTACTTTTACTAGCTGGGCGTTCTGACGAGAAGTATCATCCACTTCTCTTCAGAACGCCCAGCTTCTAGCAGTGCAGACACAGCGTGTTCTCGAGAGATCACGCTGTGACGTCACTCACAGGTCCTGCATCGTGTCGGACGAGCGAGGACACATCGACACCAGAGGCTACAGATGATTCTGCAGCAGCATCGGCGTTTGCAGGTAAGTCGATGTAGCTACTTACCTGCAAACGCTGATGCTGCTGCAGAATCAACTGTAGCCTCTGGTGCCGATGTGGCCGACATGATGCAGGACCTGGGGCAGGAAGTGAGTGACGACACAGCGTGATCTCTCGAGAACACGCTGTGTGTCTACACTGCCAGAAGCTGGGCGTTCTGAAGAGAAGTGGATGATACTTCTATACACAACGCCCAGCTAGTAAAAGAAGTAAAAACGCCCCGATGTACGCACATAATACACGCCCACTTGGACTTTTACATTAAACACGCCCACTTGGACTTTTGCAAGCCTCATTTGCATAACTACAAAAATGGTCATAACTTGGCCAAAAATGCTCGTTTTTTTAAAATAAAAACATTACTGTAATCTACATTGCAGCGCCTATCTGCTGCAATAGCAGATAGGGGTTGCAAAATCTGGTGACAGAGCCTCTTTAATACCATGTCCTGTACTCGCCCATATAGGCGTGCCACTATAGTAACCATCCGCTTCCAGTCCCCCTTAGCTACTACTTTTCATACCATAGTGTACATATACAAAGAGGGAAACTCAATCCTGTATCTACTCCCCATTCCAGAATTTCAAGCATATTATAATTCTGCCAGAATGGGAATCTATATCCTAGGGCCCAAACATGATCAGTTTTTGTATTGATAATATTATTTACTCGCCAAAAAATAGTCTCTCATTGCTGGAATTGCCAAACCACCCTTATCAACTGGTTTCCCCAGCTGTTCAAGTTTTATTCTAGGACGTTTCCCCCTCCAAACCAACTCTGAGAGCAAACTAGCAAACGTTTTGAATATCGCTTCTGCCAACCAATTCGGACTATTCATCAAAACATATAACATTTTTGGTAATAAGATCATTTTAATCAGCGCCACCCTTGCAGCCAACCCTATGTCCAGTTTTTTTTCCATATCTGAACCTTTTCTCTTATGTATTTCAAGAGTGGGGCTATATTTAACTTTTCGTACTCCTTTATATCACTAGAGACGTTAATCCCCAGATATTTAAAGTAATCTCTTTTTGCTATTTTTTTTTTTAACTGCCCTCCGGAATATGTTCCTTTTCATTATTCGGTAAAATAGAAGATTTTCCCCAGTTAATACCCACACCTGAAATTCTACCAAATTTATCAAATAGGTTGAAAATAGTCCCAATAGAATCGTGTGTACCCAAAAACCATAAAACATCATCTTTTTTTGTGTATTTTTTTAGTGATTTGTCTGCTCATAATAAAAATTCAAAACACTGAATTAAATAAACTAATCCAGAAAATGAAAGGCTCATAAGTCTTGTAAAAAAACAAACAAAGTAAAAACAGTTGTGATATTCAAAGCGGTTCCAAAGATATTATCGTTTAAAGAAGTGCATATCAGAAATTGAAAATTTGACCTAGATACAGGGGCATCAATGACCCTTGGTCATGAAAGGGTTAATGATGCATAGAAACCTGGGAGTGCAGAGCAAATATTTTTAATTTTTAATTTTTTTTGCATTCGTGGAGCTTCACTTTACATACCATAGATATCATGTCATTACTGCTGCACCAAAGGGTAACGCCTGGGTATATTTGATAAATGTTTCCAACTAAAAAGTTTAAGAGTGGATTTTAACAAATTTGTAGTTGTCTTCTTTCTTTACCGAACTAATCACTGTGAGGTTTCTATAAATGTTACTGACAGAACTCCGTCATTGAAACCATTAAGCGATGTCAAGGGTAATGTGTTAAACGTTCTTAGCAGCAAACGGCTGAAGGCAACAAGTGTGGTAAACTTAAGTAAATTGAGTGATTTTTTTTCTTTGCCCGGGTAACTCACTAGAAGATTTTGATAAATGAGGCCGATTAGTATTCTAGTGCCACCATATCTCTTATACTAGACCTCACTAAGCAATCTGCCCGTTGTTCCCCCGGCTCTGAAATCATCTTCGCTGCCGTCAGATCAGTCTGCAATGCTGTACAGACTTTTTTTCTTCACACATTTTTGCTTTCTAATTTATTCTTTGTTAGATTAATTAGCAAAGTCATCATATTGTGTGGAGTGTGACTGCTTTCCTTACCAGTGCATACTAATGTAAGAAGGGAGACGTGCCAGCTTTTGTTTCTTAAAGAGGCTATGTCACCAGATTTTGCAACCCCTATCTGCTATTGCAGCAGATCGGCGCTGCAATGTAGATTACAGTAACGTTTTTATTTTTAAAAAACGAGCATTTTTGGCCAAGTTATGACCATTTTTGTAGTTATGCAAATGAGGCTTGCAAAAGTCCAAGTGGGCATGTTGAAAAGTAAAAGTCCAAGTGGGCGTGTATTATGTGCGTACATCGGGACGTTTTTACTTCTTTTACTAGCTGGGCGTTCTGAGGAGAAGTATCATCCACTTCTCTTCAGAACGCCCAGCTTCTGCCAGATCACGCTGTGACGTCACTCACAGGTCCTACATCGTGTCAGATGAGCGAGGACACATCGGCACCAGAGGCTTCAGTTGATTCTGCAGCAGCATCGGCGTTAGCAGGTAAGTCGATGTAGCTACTTACCTGCAAATGCTGATGCTGCTGCAGAATCATCAGTAGCCTCTGGTGCCGATGTGTCCTCGCTCGTCTGACACGATGCAGGACCTGTGAGTGACGTCACAGCGTGATCTTGCAGAAGCTGGGCGTTCTGAAGAGAAGTGGATGATACTTCTCCTCAGAACGCCCAGCTAGTAAAAGTAGTAAACACGCCCCGATGTACGCACATAATACACGCCCACTTGGACTTTTACTGTTAAACACACCCACTTGGACTTTTGCAAGCCTCATTTGCATAAATACAAAAATGGTCATAACTTGGCCAAAAATGCTCGTTTTTTAAAAATAAAAACGTTACTGTAATCTACATTGCAGCGCCGATCTGCTGCAATAGCAGATAGGGGCTGCAAAATCTGGTGACAGAGCCTCTTTAAAATGGGCTCTTATACAATACACTTATTACACTACATATGAATTAGGGTATGTTCACACGGCTTAGCAAAATACGTCTGAAATTACGGAGCTGTTGTCAGGTAAAAACAGCTCCTGAATTTCAGACGTCTTTGCAAGTACTCGCGTTTTTTGCGGCGTCTTTTACGGTCGTTATTGGAGCTGTTTTTCAATGGAGTCAATGAAAAACGGCTCCAAAAACGTCCCAAGAAGTGACATGCACTTCTTTTTCGCGGGCGTCTTTTTACGCGCCGTCTTTTGACAGCGACGCGTAAAATTACACCTCGTGGGAACAGAAAATCGTAAAACCTAAAATCACTTACTGTCCCCATAGGGCTCACAATGGAAATGCCCTATTGGTATGTTTTTGTGACTGCACCCTAAGGTTGGGTTCTCACAGGGCAGCTTTGCTGCAGATTTTGTATGCGTTTTTTTTTTTTTATCCAAAACCAGGAACAGAACCTAAACAGAAGAAATATATAAAGAAAGGCCTTATAGGTCTATTCTCTTGGATCCAATTTTGGTTTTGGCAAAAAAAAAAAACTGCATGCAAAATCTGCACTATGGGAGCCCAACCTAACAATGTTTACAATTTAAGGACTTAAGGTACTCAAATAGTGACTGCTACAGGCCCGAAAGTTGTCAAGTTCTGGCTCCTCCAACACATTGAGGCTAAATTCACACCGCATTCAGTGTTTGCGCTCGGTTGGATTGCCAAACTTATAGACTATTGCAACCGTATGTCAATAGACTCCTATACCAATCAATATATATTTATTTTTATATGTAGTTGTATTTAATACAATTGGGGCATACATTTGCCCACCCTTCAGGCACATTGGCATATATATCAAGATTTTCCCTTCACATACACGGACAGTACACCACAAATTTAGGTGTAGATTTAGCTTAAAGAGGTTGTCCAGGATTAGAAAAACATGGTGTATTGCTTCCAAAAACAGCGCCACACCTGTTAATAGGTTGTGTCTGGTATTACAGCTCAGTTCCATTGAAGTAACTAGGACTGAGCTGCAATACCACACACACACACTGTGGACAGGTTTGGCGCTGTGTTTGAAAGGAAGCAGCCATGTTTTTCTAATCCTGTAGTACCCCTTTAACTTACTCCTCAAATGCCTAAAGCAGTGTGCAACTCTTCAGCATTTGATGGAAATTCCCTGGATGCTTCACAGCCCTGATCTAAGGACCTGTAAGTGGAGCATGATGTTGCTCCCTAGTTCTCATATATGTACAGAATAATGAACAGCTGCGGTAGTTCGCTCTGCTGGGTGACCCCTGACTTCTTGGTTTTTCAGATGTAATTATATTGTTTTTTCCATTAGTAAAGCTGCCATTTTGGACTGATGAATGAATATTAGGTAACATAAAGTGTTCAGAATACGTAGAAATACTTGATCACTAATGAAACTCACTGCATTGTAGTTGCTATTAGAAATTATCATATTGCAATAATGAATGCTAAAAATAAAACCGCTAAAGAATATTTAAGACGTAATACTTGCATTTGTGTGGCCATTGTGTGGACATTTGCTCTATGTGGGTGAGACAACACTTGACCTCAAGACTAGACTTAAACAACACAGATACACCATTAGAAAGAAGAGGTTGGACCTACCCATATCCAAACATTTCACTGACATGGGACACCAAGAAAACCATTTGAGGTTTTGGATCCTGAACCATATCCCTCCTCTGAGAAGAGGGGGCAATAGGTCAAAAGCACTTAAGATCCGTGAACTCCAATGGATCAGTAGACTTAATTCTCTCAAACCTCATGGGCTCAATGTAGACTTTGCTCTAGGTGGTTTGGTCTGAGTCCATTTCCCCTGTGATGCCTTCTGGTCCCTGCTTTTGACATTTGCCTTCAGTTTTTATGATTTTATGACTTCTTCTTTCCCTTTTTTCTCCTTGTTATAATATGTTACAATGTTGACATTTATTAACATTTGTTTCTTTATTTTCAGATGAACCACATCTGTACTTTCGTCATCTCTACGATGTCTCATCAGTGTTCTTTTATTATCCTCCTTGTATCTACTTTAGAGTAACTTGATGTATTTACTGTTATGTATACCTCTCTGATATATTGGTCTCCCGATTGGAAATTCTATCGGATGCCCATTTATGTCGCATATAGTCTCATGTCTTCCATGCCCTGGTCCCCCCTTCCTCACAAAGATGTGTGGTCTCCCCTTTAGGGTGTTATGTGGAGTGCTTTTAGCTGTAGAGCATGCTAACGCATGTTCTCTTCGCTAGTACCCCGCATTTTTGTGGGGTGTACTGGGGTCGTCCGACGATGACCATCGTGTTCACTCCACTCTCCCTTTCTAACATATATCTGTGGCTTCCTTGGCGTTCTGGCACATGGGTTTAACGCACCCATGATACATGACTATAAATGCATACAAATCTATCGGCATATCCGCATTACCGTTTTTTCCTAGTGCCCTTATCTATATCTATACTTCCTCCACCTTATTATCAGGATGACGAGAGGTATACTATGATTCTGTATATATATTTCGTTCTGCAATACGCTTCCTGGCGTCTGTAATGTATTTCCCTTACCATCATGGCCGCCGCGGCTTCATTTTCTCTACGGCGCATGTGCCGTCTATATCCTGTTACTCCCAACTAGACTTACTTCCGGACATGCGAAGTTGCGCTGCCCGGACGCCGTTTTCGGCGTTTACACCTGAGAGATAATGAGAGGTGATGTAATTATTTTAACCCACTCCACACCTGTATGCACATACCCTATTAATGTGTTAATGTATATACACTTGCCAGTATTTATTAATACAGTTATTTTATACACTGTTGTGTTTCTCTACCACACACCAATGTTATATGCGATGTCATATACTGATTTCTCTGTACAACCGATATCTCATCTCATATCTATCTATCTATCTATCTATCTATCTATCTATCTATCTATCTATCTATCTATCTATCTATCTCATATCTATCTATCTATCTATCTATCTATCTATCTATCTATCTATCTATCTATCTATCTATCTATCTATCTATCTATCTATCTATCTATCTATCTATCTATCTATCATGGTGTTAGATGGCACAGGGGACATATTGCAGACCGGCAAATTAATATAATAATAAAAAACAACAAAAACTCAAAAAAAACACCTTTTCTCCTTCTGATCCTCCTGCTGTCCCATCAGCTGTGTCAAACCCACGCTTTCATTTGTTAAGGAGAATTACCATGGAAACTGAAGCCTTGGGAACTACATGTAGATTAGTCATAAGTATGACTTGGATAGAACAAGCCGGCCCAGCTCCCCCCACACGAGCGTAAGGGATGTTCCCTTGTAGGAAATGCTTTCAGATTTCTTTTTGCTGGATGGAGGGGCTGAGAGCTGCCATGCTGCGTGGTCTTCATCTGTCATCTATTAACCCTAATTCCACCACATCTTTCTGCTAGCAACAACAGAAGAAAATTCGGACAGTCTATTTATGGAATGGCATTTGTAAAACTGAGAAAAATCATCAATAAGTGTCCTTTCTGCTTTATATTTGCAATTTTTCCAATAATTCCTGCATCTGGTAAAGTTCCTTCTAACAGGGTTGTAAGAGGTTAGAAAAAAAGGGTCTATTTATGTTTCTTTCAGAAACAGCGCCACTCTTGTGTCCATGGGCCATGTCTGGTATTGCAGCTTAGCTGCACACAAATGAAAGGGTCTGAAGTGCAATATTAGACACAGCCCAAGAACAAGAGTAGAATGATTCTGTTTCTGGAAAAAAAAAAAAGCAGACCCATATTCTAATCTCTTGTAAACCTTGATTCCCACACAGCGTTTTGCTGCATTTTCCATGGTATTTTCTATGGCGTTTTTCACTATCTTTTATTTTTGATCAAAGGCTGTGGCCCGATGTTACTTTAAAGCATAAAGTGAAATATTGTAAAGCCTACATACAGAGCGTTTTTGTTAGTGGCGTTAAAAAATGCATGTTAAAAATGTTACAAATTAAAAAAAACACCACCTAAGACACATGCAAGGTCTTTTTCACATCACGATTGTGGTGTATGTTTAGCGTGTACGCCAGGAATGCTCACACTAAACGTGTCCTCAGGATTACATTGACCGGACGCCAAAAGGATACTTTTTGGCCTCCTTTGTGCCAATATATGTTTGTATACTGCAAAAAAAAAGTAGACTACGCTATTCCGTACAACAGAATCCCAGAATGAGTTACCTATCAAATGGATACCATAATGGCCTATGTGCGATGAACGCCACTGTTTACCTCACAGGCTCTTTGAACGTATTAGTCGGGGAGCTTTTTTCCCAGCGCATGCTCTAAATATATTGCCATAAAAATGCAGACGTTTTTCCATGTGTTTATCATGTAGACTAAACCGCCAGGCAAAAACCCTGTGTGACTGAGGTCTAGATCAAAGAGCAAGCATTTGAGCAGTTCATACAACGTAAGGCCTCATTTACACGAGCGTGTGAGTTTTGCGCACACAAAAAACGCAGCGTTTTGCGTGCGTAAAAGGCACTTGACAGCTCCGTGTGTCATCAGTGTATGATGTGCGGCTGCGTGATTTTTGTGCAGCCGCCATCATAGAGATGAGGCTAGTTGACGTCAGTCACTGTCCAGGGTGCTGAAAGAGTTAACTGATCGGCAGTAACTCTTTCAGCACCCACGACAGTGAATTCCGATCACAATATACATCAACCTGTGAATAAAAAAAAGACGTTCATACTTACCAAGAACGTCCTGCTTCCTCCAGTCCGGTTTCCCGGCCGTTGCCTTGGTGACGCGTCCCTCTCTTGACATCCGGCCCCACCTCCCTGGATGACGCGGCAGTCCATGTGACCGCTGCAGCCTGTGATTGGCTGCAGCCTGTGCTTGGCCTGTGATTGGCTGCAGCTGTCACTTGGACTGAATTGTCATCCCGGGAGGTCAGACTGGAGAAAGAAGCCGGGAGTTATTGGTAAGTCAGAACGTCTTTTTTTTTTACACGTTCGTGTATATTGTGATCGGAAGTCACTGTCCAGGGTGCTGAACCAGTTGAAGTCTTTCAGCACCCTGGACAGTGACTGTCTCCTGACGTCGCGTACCGGAACATTTTTTGTCGGGTTCGGTCAAAACGAGTTCGGCCGAACCCGGTGAAGTTTGGTTCGGTTCTGACGGTTCGCTCATCTCTAAGACTCCGTTTGGATGTTAGTAAACAGAAAAGCACGTGGTGCTTTTCTGTTTACATTCAGAGTTTGACAGCTCTTGCGCGAAGTGCTTCCGTGCGACCTGCGCGAATGGGTGCGTGATGCGCGAAAAACGCAGAAATTTAGAACATGTCGTGAGTTTTTTTCAGCGCACTCACGCTGAGCAAAACTCACGGACTGTCTGCATGCCCCCATAGACTTGTATAGGTCCGTGCGACCCGCGTGAAAAGCACGCTCGTCGCACGGACGTATATCACGTTCGTGTAAATGAGGCCTAACTCCGGATAGCATAATATTATCGCACTGTATCTTAGTTATTTCCAAACATTCTCTAAGAATAACTGTGAACTACAAAAGTGGAGCACTCACCAGGGGCGGACACACATGACCTCTTTGCAAGAACAGTATATTGGCCTTTAGCTTTCCGGGGTATTCCCAGCTTAAACATTGAGGGTATGTTCACACGCAGTGGTTTCAGACGTAATTTGGGCCCTTTTACGTCTCGAATTACGCCTGAGAAAACGGCACCATTACGCCTCCAAACATTTGCCCACTGCTTGCAATGGGCTTTACGGTGTTCGGTTCCCACAAGGCTTAATTTTACACGTCGCTGTCAAAATACGGCACGTAAAAAGAGGCCCGCGAAAAAGAAGTGCAGGACACTTCTTGGGATGTTTTTGGAGCCATTTTTCATTGACTCCATTGAAAAACAGCTCCAATAACAGGTGTAAAATACGCAGCGAAAAACGCGAGTTGTTACAAAAATTTCTAAGAATCAGGAGCTGTTTTCACTTGAAAACAGCTCCGTATTTTCAGACGTATTTTGCTAAGCGTGTGAACATACCCTTACGGTGCATCCTAGGTTTATGCCATAAATGTCTGATCGATGCAGTCACAGATCTGGGTCCCACACATATCTCCTGAACAGGGGACATTCGACCCCATCGACCCCATCCTGCCTGATGAGTGCGTCACACAACCCAATGAATTTAGAAGTGGCTGCGCATGTGCATTCCTATTGGAGTTACGGAAACAGCCGAGTAGATGCCCATCTCTCCATGCATTCTCCACCTGGATGCAGTGTTCAGTAGCCGCCTCACAAGTAGGACGGGTCAGGTAACCCCCGTTCTGGAGATGGGTGCGGAGCCCAGAGCTGAGACCCGCATCTATCAGATATTTATGGCATATTCCAGGATTAAAAAGGGCAAACTCTCATACCTTTCATCAATTTAATTTAAAAAAAAAAAGCATCTGTCACATGCAAGTGGATCTCTTTAGAGCATTGCAAAATCTTCAATGGGGACCCCACTTAGCGTGTGCCATTTATAACCTATATAACCCCATAAGGATCTCATCATCTCACCGTGAGCAACTCAAAAACACTAAAGTTAGGGACACTAAACAATGTGACTCTTATTGCTAGTCTATACTGATTTGTTTTGTGGTACAGATATCCATTTAGTAGAAAAAAAAAATCAGTCTTGGGTCCAGTATGCAATATTGACCATTTTCGTTATGGGTAATACAAATTCCCCAAGTGACTCGTATACACAGAAATTTTTTTTTCGACTTGCCACTGGTTAGTACATGGAGATGTGGACATTTTCTGACCTGTTCTTGAAACAAAACATTAGTATGCATTTACCGTAATATTCCGTTGCCTAATATGAAATCTTTCAAACGATAGGAAAAGCGCACATATTAGTATGATATTGAGAATTGTAACTGTAGTTAGGACGGGGAATTCCATCTAAATTCAGCATTACTCTTGCACGAGACCAACAGGCTGACAGCAGTAATAGTTGAGATGCAAATCTCCTTTGATAAAATGCTACTAAAGCAATCAAAAAATATTCTTCAGTGAATGAAATGCTTTATTCAGTAATAAACTGCTATTCACCGGTCTTCATCCGCTAGATCCATGGTTACAAATATAACAGTTCCGCTTGATTAAATAGGAGATTGCTGCTGTACAAAGTAAGAGTGAATGTTTAAAAGATGAAAAGTAGTGATGCACGATTTATACTGTTAATCGGGCTTTCCAGGGCCCTTCTTAGAAGTGATTAGATATCACCCATGGGCATCATACAGTGTAGAGCCATTTATTATGCCTAGTTACATAATTAGTACGGTTGAAAAAAGACACATGTCCATCAAGTTCAACCAGGGGACGGGAAAAGGGAAGGGAAAAATTTCTACACATAGGAGCCTATATTTTTTTGTTCTAGGAAATGATCTAAGCCTTTTTTGCAGCCATGTACTGTCCCTGCCGTGACAGCTCCTGCGGTGACTATTCCATAGATTCACAATTCTCACAGTTAGGGTATGCTCACACGTAAACTCAAAAACGGCTGAAAATACGAAGCTGTTTTCAAGGGAAAACTGCTCCTCATTTTCAGACGTTTTTTAAGCCACTCGCGATTTTCGCTGCGTTTTTGCGGCGTTTTTTACGTCCGTTTTTGGAGCTGTTTTCAATAGAGTCTATGAAAAACGGCTCCAGAACCGTCCCAAGAAGTGATCTGCACTTCTTTTTCGTAAGGCCGTTTTTTTACACGGCTGTTTTTCAAAACGGCCTCGTGAAAAAAACGGCCCTTTAGAACAGAACGCCGTTTTTTGGAGGCGTTCTGCTTCCAATTTTACGGGCGTTTTTTTTTTCCGGTGTTGCGATTTTTGCTGCGTAAACGCTGCTTTTACGCCGCAAAAGTCACCACAATTGGCTTTCTGTTGCGGGTTTTGCAACCCTGTTAAATTCAATGGGGGAAACCCATAACAGAAAATTTACAAAAACGCATAATAAATTGACATGCTGCAGAATTAAATTCCGCAACGCAGGTCAAGCTATTAACATTTACGCTGCTTTTTTTACCGCAGCATGGGCATGAGATTTATAAAATCTCATCCAGTTTTCTGCTACTGTAAATGCTGCGGAATTTCCGCAAATAATTCCGTTGCGGAAATTCCGCAGCGTTTCCGCTATGTGGGAACCTGGCCTAAGGGTATGTTCCCACACACAGGATACGCTGCAGATTTTCTGCAACAAAAAAGATGCTTGGGAATCTCAAGAAAAACGCTGGCAAATCCACATCAAATACTGCGTTTTTCCTGCTCATATTGCTGCAGAAACTATGCGTTTTTTTTCCAAATCGGTTTTACGTGTGGATTTAGTGTTAAACATTGATTATAGCAAAGTATAGGCATGTCCACACGTAACGGAATTGCGGACGGAAAGTATGCAGCAGAATACAGTAGCAGCAAAGTGGGTGAGATTTAACAAACCTCATCCGCACGCTGCGTAAAGTTTCCGATCAGAAATTCACCCGCGGTGCTTATTTTTCATACTGCAGCATGTCTATTCCTGCTGCAGAAAGTGGACTGAATTGTTACGTGTTTCAGAGGAGACGTCACCATCTCCCAGCATTGTGAAAAATGCAGCAAAATACACACCATTTTCTGCAGTTTAACAGAAATGCTGCAGAATTTTTTTGCAGCAATTCTGTGACGTGTGGACAAGCCCTATTTGTGCACCTGCAGATTTTTTGTCTTTTTTTTACTACATTTCTGCTGCATAAACACTTTAAAAAAACGACAACAACATAAATCTGTTGTGCAATTTCTGCTCCTCATTGAAGTCTATGAGTCAAACATGCAGCATCTCCGTAGAGAACACGCAATTTATGATGCGGAATTGAAAAATGTACCGCAGATCAGTTTCCGCACGACTTTAGTGCGTTATTTTTCCGAAGTGTGGGCATGAGATTTTATAAATTGTAAATGCTGCAAAGTTTCCACACAGAATTCCATTGTGGAAATTTCCGCAGCGTTACGCTACATGGAAACCCGGCCTAACATGGCTTGATGAGCCAACTTTTGAATCTCCACCCATTATGATTGCAAGGGTATGTGCACACGACCTCTTTTCAGACGTAATGGAGGCGTTTTACGCCTCAAATTACGCCTGAAAAGACGGCTCCAATACGTCGGCAAACATCTGCCCATTGCTTGCAATGGGTCTTACGATGTTCCGTGCAGACGAGCTGTCATTTTACACTTCGCTGTAAAAATACAGCGCGTAAAATGACGACTCGTCAAAAGAAGAGCAGGACACTTCTTGGGACGTTTTTGGAGTCGTTTTCTCATATACTCTAATGAAAACAGCTCCAAAAACGGCCGTAAAAAACGCAGCGAAAACAGCTCCGTATTTTGAGACGTTTTTGACTCTGCGTGTGAACATACCCTTAATCTATATGGATATGTATGACCATCTTCTAGAAGTTATAAATCCAATTATTGTCCCTTGTGTTCTATATTTAAAGAGGAGCTGTCACCTCTCCTTATGTGTCTGTTTTACTAAAAACTTGTATTTGCATTAAAATAACCGTTCTGGAGCATCTTTTCCTAAAACTCTATATTGTGGCATTTCTGGTTTTCCCCCATGAATGAAATTGAATAAATGAGAGTAGCCTTTCCAGATGACAAGGAGAATGGTAATCCCCAATGGTCAATTTTTTCATACACTTCCTGGAGGAATAACAGCGGAACGGAATGATGCAGAGTTCTAAGTTTTTTAGGCGTCTGTTATGAAAAACGGCCGCGAAAAAGAAGTGCATGTCACTTCTTGGGACGTTTTTGGAGCCGTTTTTCATAGACTCTATTGAAAAAAGCTCCAAAAACAGCCGTAAAAAACACAGCAAAAATTGTGAGTGGTTTAAAAAACGTCAGAAAATCAGGAACGGTTTTCTCTTGAAAACAGCTCCGTATCTTCAGACGTTTTTGAGTTTGTGTGTGAACATACCCTAAAACAAAAAATAAGGGTATATTCACACGCTTAGCAAAATACGTTTTTGTAACAACTTGCGTTTTTCGCGGCGTATTTTACGGCCGTTATTAGGGCTGTTTTTCAATGGAGTCAATGAAAAACACCTCCAAAAACTTCCCAAGAAGTGACATGCACTTTTTTTTCGCGGGCGTCTTTTTACGCGCCGTATTTTGACTTCGACACGTAAAATTAAGCCTGGTGGGAACAGAACGCCGTAAATCCCATTGCAAGCAATTGGCAGATGTTTGTAGGCATAATGGAGCCGTTTCAGGCATAATTCGAGGATGTAAACGGGCCGAATTACGTCTGAAACCACTGCGTGTGAACATACCCTAAGATTCTGCAAAATTTTTACTTTATGGGGAATGCAAGTCTTTATTGACACAGACCTGTCAGAATAGATGACGTGTCCTCTTTACGATGTGGTATCAGAAATGAATGTTATAAATGTACAGTAAACATGAAGTGCTGTATTTTATACATAGACCGCTTGATATAGCTGCACCAGGTGACGTGTAATCTCAATTAAATTGTATCATTTCACATTATATCTGCGCTAACGGAAAACTTTATAGAGGAGAAGCTCAGAATTCATAATGGCAATAAATAGGTCCCGATGGTTCTCGCTACTCTTAGAGCAATACTTTATAACTGGGTTATTTTATGGGCCATGTTTTGTAACATTTACATGACATTGCTTTTACCAATGGTTACACATAATTATCTTCCAAATGAACTGTAAATAAATGCTGCTTCTAAAGAGCAAACTGGAAGCACACGATTTATATTTACAGACTCTTGTGCCGTAATTGCGGTTGCTTCCTGAGCAAGATAATTATAACCACTCCAATGTACAAGTGCTGCCGGTTTTTTTAAATACTGAACATAAACCTATTCCTCAGATATGTATAAAAAGGTTTTCAGCCTCCATTTATCCAAGTTTTGGGTAGAGTGCGTACTATTTAGTCAGAGCCGTGTGAATGGAGGCTGTATAAAGGCACAGAGTCCTTTACAATTCCTATTACGGAGCCAAAAGCATTCTGTGTCATGCCGTATTTTGCTGTATTATGAACATAAAACTGGGGTCCCCGTTCCCCACCGCCGCTCTGCCGTGTCTATAGTGAGCACCACCTTTCTGTGAGAGCATTGACAAATGGCTGTTATGATTCCTCTGTCAAAGGGCTGTGTCCCTACATACTGACAGTTTCCAACCATCGCTGACTGTATCACACTGTATATTGGGAATGGTAACACCCATTTGTCTATTAGTCCTGGATACACAAAACTATGTAGAATACAAGGATTTCCTACAACTCACCCCAGAACAAGCACCCTAAATTACAACAGACCTCGGAGCAGACCCCAGACCTGACCCCCTACACTAATCATGACCCCAGACCTGACTCCCTAATGTAATACAGACACCAGACCCCTAAATAGAGACCCCTAAGCTAATACATACCCCAGACTTGACCCCTAAATACGGATCCCAAACCCCTAAATAGACCCTAGACGCCTTAAGCTAATACAGACCCCAGAACAAACCCCTAAATATACAGACCCCTTAAACTTTCAGACCCCAGACCAGATCCCTTTAGTACAGACCCCAGATCCCTTAAACTAACACAGACCTTCTAAATACAGACCCCTTAAACTAATACAAACCCCAGACCTTCTAAATACAGACCCAAGAACAGACCCCCTAAATACAGACCCTAGACCCCTAAAACAAATCCATCCCCTTATACTTACCTAGCAGCTCACTCCACAGTCTTCTGTGGTCTTGTTGCTATTCTAGGACCGGTGATCATGTGACCAGCAAGTCTCTAAACAGTAAGGGTATGTTCACACAACTTATTTTCGGCAGTTTTTCGGACTATAAACGGCTGAACAATTGGAAGCAGAACGCCTCCAGACATCTGACCATTGATTTCAATGGGAAAAAACGGCATTCTGTTCCAACGGGCCGTTTTTTTACGTGGCCATTTTGAAAAAACGGCCACATAAAAATACGCCTGCAAAAAAGAAGTGCATTTCACTGCTTGAGACGTTTTTGGAGCCGTTTTTCATTGACTCTATAGAAAAATAGCTCCAAAACCTACCGTAAGAAACGCAGCGAAAAACGCGAGTTGCAAATAACACGGCTCTGTGTTTTCAGATGTTTTTTATTTCGTGTGTGAACATACCCTAACAAGAACTTCAGAGATAAGGTCATGTGACCTTATGTCTTATGTCCTGTTCACATGGAGTTTTTTGCAGGCCGAAAAATCAGCCTCAGATTTTGACCTGCCTGCACGCCGTTTGCCGCGTTGTCCGACCGTGGCTATTGAGCACCACGGACAAAAAATGCAGCAAAAAAACGCTTTCTCTGCCTCCTATTGTTAATGGGAGGTCAGAGACGGAAATGCTCGAAGAAAGGTCATGTCGCTTCTTTTTCCCACGAGCTTGCGGGAAAAAAATGACTCCGCCTTCCATTGAAATCAATGGGAGGCGTTTTTGCCGTGGTTTCTGCGTCAAAAACTGCACCGAAAAACTCAGTGTGAACAGGGCCTTATGGTCCATTTGGAGGACATGCACAAGGCAGTTTTGTCACGATTTTGCGCTTTTCCCAAAATCGTGACAAAACTGCCTCGAGCCTCGGGCGGCCGCCTAAAACGCCCTAATTATGATCCGCCATTGAATGCTTCTAGGGGAATGTCACAATTTTAACAGAAAAAAAACTTTGTATGAAATCAGAGGCGTATAGAGAAGGGCTCCAGAGAAGTCTAAGGGCAAAGCCCCATGTGGCGGAATTGCTCTTGAATTCCGCTGCGGACACTCCGCAGCGTTAATCCGCAGCGGAGCCGTTTCTCCATTGCCTTCCACTTCTTTTTAGTAGGCTTCCTTTAGACGTGGCTAAAAATTCCGCTGCGGAGCATAGGCTGCGGTGCGGAATTTGGTGTCCGCAGCATACAATGGATGTTGCGGACCAGTGGCGGACTGGTTGCGGATTCATTGCGGAAGTTCTCCATTGACTTCAATGGAGATTCTAAATTCCGCAATGAAGTCCGCAGCTGTCATGCACATGTTATGTGTGCTGCGAATGCGTCTTGCTTTTTAGACATGACATTTCTTCATTCTGGCTGGACCTCTGTATTCCTAGGTCTACAGCCAGACTGAGGAAGTCAATGGGGCTCCCGTAATTACGGGAGCGTTGCTAGGAGACGTCAGTAAATAGTCACTGTCCAGGGTGCTGAAAGAGTTAAGCGATCGGCAGTAACTGTTTCTGCACCCTGGACAGTGACTACCGATCCCAATATACAGCAACCTGTAAAAAAAATAGAAGTTCATACTTACCGAGAACTCCCTGCTTCTGTCTCCAGTCCGGCTTCCCAGGATGACGTTTCAGTCTAAGTGACGGCTGCAGCCAATCACAGGCTGCAGCGGTCACATGGACTGCCGCGTCATCCAGGGAGGTCGGGCTGGATGCCGAAAGAGGGACGCGTCACCAAGACAACGGCCGGTAAGTATGAAATTCGTTTACTTTCACTAGGGAAAGTGCTGTCCCTTCTCTCTTTCCTGTACTGATAGAGAGAAGGGAAGCACTTTTACCGCAGTACGCAGCAGCTAGTCCGCATCAATTTACTGCACATTTTGGGCATATCCGCCGCAGAATCTGCAACGCAGATTCTGTGCGGCACTGATGCGGACAACTGCGGAGGAAAACCGCCACGTGGGGCCATGCCCTTATGGCTCCACATAACACTGAGAACGATATATTTTAATAATTCTCACAGTCTTATACACATAAGACATATACTGACCTTCTAGTATTAATATTGAGGTTTTAATCCGTATTTCATTTGCCACATGACTTACATTTTTCAACCTTGGCAAGTTTTCTGACAACATATACTGTATTTTTCAGACTATAAGACGCAGCTGACTATAAGACGCACCCAGGTTTTAGACAACAGAAAATAGGAAAATAAAAAACTATTTGAACAGCTCCGGAGAAAACAGCTCCGGAATTTCAGATGTAATGGCATGTTGCAGGCGCTTTCGCTGCGTCCATTACTGACGTATTTGGAGCTGTTTTTCTATGGAGTCAATGGAAAACGGCTCCATTTACGACAGGCACTTCTTTGACGCGGGCGTCTTTTTTACGTAAAAAAAATGACCGTCGGCACAGAACATCGTAAAGCCCATTCAAATGAATGGGAAGATGTTTGCCAGCGCTTTGGAGCCGTATTTTCGGACGTAATTCGGGGCTAAAACGCCCGAATTACATCCGTAAATAGTGTGTGTGAACCCAGCCTTACTCACGTTTTTTGCAGCGTTTCATACGGCAGTTTTTGGAGCTGTTTTTCTATTGAGTCAATGAAAAACTGCTCCAAAAACGTCCCAAGAAGTGACATGCACTTCTTTTTCGCGGGCGTGTTTTTACGTGCCATTTTTGGGAAACGTCCATGTCGGAACAGAACGCCGTATTTCCCATTGAAATCAATGGGCAGATGTTTGGAGACTTTCTGCTAACGACTTTTCAGCCGTTTTTTGGGACGTTTGGGGTATGTTCACACGCTTAAAAAAAAACGTCTGAAAAATACGGAGCTGATTTCAGAGAAAACAGCCTCTGATTTTCAGGTGTTTTTGAAGCTGAGAATGAAATTTGGAGCTTCTTTTGAGGCTTCTTTTCAGACGTTTTTTTAAACGTTTTTTGAGGCGTTTTTCATAGTGTTCAGGGTATGTTCACACGGCCTATTTACGGACGTAATTCGGGCGGTTTTGCCCCAAATTACGTCCGAAAATAGCACCTCAATAGCGCTGACAAACATCTGCCCATTGAAAGCAATGGGCAGACAATTGTCTGTTCACACGAGGCGTAATTTACGCGCCGCTGTCAAATGACGGCGCGTAAATAGACGCCCGCATCAAAGAAGTGACCTGTCACTTCTTTGGGCGTAATTGGAGCCGTTATTCATTGACTCCAATGAATAGCAGCGCTAATTACGCCCGTAATGGACGCGGCGTTCAAGCGCCTGCACATGCCGTTACGGCTGAAATTACGGGGATGTTTTCAGGCTGAAACATCCCCGTAATTTCAGCCGTTACGGACGCCCTCGTGTGAACATACCCCCAATGGAAAATCAGCTCCAAAAAATGCCTCAAGAAGTGACATGCTACGGCTGGGTTCACACGACCTATTTTCAGGCGTAAACGAGGCATATTATGCCTCGTTTTACGCCTGAAAATACGGCTACAATACGTCGGCAAACATCTGCCCATTCATTTGAATGGGTTTGCCAACGTACTGTGCCGACGACCTGTCATTTACGCGTCGTCGTTTGACAGCGGTAAAACGACGACGCGTAAAATAACTGCCTCGGCAAAGAAGTGCAGGACACTTCTTTGCAATGTAATTTGAGCCGTTCTTCATTGAAGTCAATGAAGAGCAGCTCAAGATTACGAGCGTCAAAGACGCCTCGCATAATACGAGGAGGAGCTTTTACGTCTGAAACGAGGCAGCTGTTTTCTCCTGAAAACAGTCTATCTTTTCAGACGTAAAAGACAGTTCTCATGTGCACATACCCTACTTCTTTTTACGGATCGTCTTTTTATGCTCTGATTTTTGACAGCGAAGCGTAAAATAAAGGCTTGTGGGAACAGAACATCGTAATTCCCATTGAAAGCAATGGGCAGATGTTTGTAGGCGTATTAGGGGCGTTTTTTCAGGCGTAAATCGAGGCGTAAAACGCCAGAATTACATCTGAAACCACTGCGTGTGAACACGCAGAGTCAAAAACGTCTCAAAATACGGAGCTGTTTTCAAGGGAAAACAGCCCCTGATTTTCAGATGTTTTTTGAGCAACTCGCGTTTTTCGCTGCGTTTTCGCTGCGTTTTTACGGCCGTTTTTGGAGCTGTTTTCATTGGAGTATATGAGAAAACGGCTCCAAAAACGTCCCAAGAAGTGTCCTGCACTTCTTTTGACGAGGCTGTAATTTTACGCGCCGTATTTTGACAGCGACGCGTAAAATGACAGGTCGTCGGCACAGAACATCGTAAAGCCCATTGAAAGTAATGGGCAGATGTTTGCCGACGTATTTGAGCCGTGTTTTCAGGCGTAATTCAAGGCGTAAAACGTCTCGTTTACGCCTGAAAATAAGTCGTGTGAACTCAGCCTTAGGCCTCATTTACACGAGCGTATTATACGCGCGTGCGACGCGCGTGCTTTTCACGCGTGTCGTACGCACCTATAATAGTCTATGGGGCTGTTTAGACGATGCGTGAATTTTGCGCAGCGTGAGTGCGTTGCGTAAAACTCACGACATGTTCTATATTCTTGCGTTTTTCACGCAACACGCACCCATTGACTTCAATGGGTGCGTGAAAACAACGCATGCCACACTGACGGTCCTGCGTTGCATGCGCGAAAATCACGCAAGAGCTGTCAAACTCCTGAATGTAAACAGAAAAGCACCACGTGCTTTTCTGGTTACAAACATCCAAACGGAGTGTCAAATTAGAGATGAGCGCAACGAACTTCACCGGGTTCGGCAAAACTCGTTTTGACCGAAACCGGTAAAAAATGTTCGGGTACGCGACGTCAGGAGACAGTCTCTGTCCACGGTGCTGAAAGCGTTAAACTGGTTCAGCACCATGGACAGTGACTTCCGCTCCGAAAATCCATGAACCTGTAAAAAAAAAAAGACGTTCTGACTTACCGATAACTCCGGTCCGACCTCCCGGGATGACAGTTAAGTCCAAGTGACAGCTGCAGCCAATCACAGGCCAAGCACAGGCTGCAGCCAATCACAGGCTGCAGCGGTCTCATGGACTGCGGCGTCATCCTGGGAGGTGGGGCCGGATGACGAGAGAGGGACGCGTCACCAAGGCAACGGCCGGGAGACCGGACTGGAGGAAGCAGGCAGTTCATGGTAAGTTTGAACATCTTTTTTTATTCACAGGTTGGTGTATATTGTGATCGGCATTCACTGTCGAGGGTGCTGAAAGAGTTACTGCCGATCAGTTAGCTCTTTCAGCACCTTGGACAGTGACGGGCGTCGACTAGCCTCATCTCTATGATGGCGGCTGCGCGAAAATCACGCAGCCGCGCATCATACACGGATGACTCACGGAGCTGCCAAGTGCCTTTTGCGCGCGCAAAACGCAGCGTTTTTTGCGCGCGCAAAACGCACACGCTCGTGTAAATGAGGCCTTATTCTTCTGGATAGGATAGGATTATAGGTTGGACTTGCTGAACCTGTGTCTATTTTCAACCTTATCAACTATGTAACTACCATATGTGGTATGATGATGAGATAATGAATGTTATCCACTTCACCTGTCCGGGTTTTAATGTTATGGATGAACAGTCCATATAATAGATAATGCATTTTACCTAAATCATTTAGTTTATTTAACAAAACAGAGCACATAGGGGAGATTGAATAACTTATTTGCGCTAGTTTTCATGCAAAATAAGTTGCATATTTCGGGGGAATGTCTGTATTGCGTAAATGTTTTGACTTTTATAGATTTATTTTCTAAAAATTGGACGGGGCTTATTTTGGACCACATGAGGCCCGACAGATTTACTATAATTTATGCAAGAAATTGGTATAAATCATAGTGGAAATCTACGCCGGCTCTTAGCTTGCGTAGATTTTAGTTTGTGACTGCCCAAGATGCACCAAATTTATTAAGAGGTGTGCGCCTTTTAATCAATTTAGAGCATCTTCCTTCAGCAGGCTTCTGTTTAAGACTGGTGTATGAAATGCCAGTCATAGTCATTTCTCCCATACAGTCATTTTTAAGGGCTAACCTTTAGGTTTTAAATCAGCCAATGACGATTAATGTAATTAAAATGTGAACTCCACTTTAGTATTGTATCATTATATATAGTCCTACTGATAAAAGATTTCATATTGCTTCCTACTTAATAAAAATACAAATTTTCAAGCTGAATAAAGCAGAATAAGACCTGTCCATAAAGTTGGCTAAGGGCATGACCACACGTGGCGGATTTCCTCCGCAACTGTCCGCATCAATGCCGCACAGAATCTGCGTTGCAGATTCTGCTGCGGATCTGCACAAAATGTGCAGTACATTGATGCGGACTAGCTGCTGCGGACTGCGGGAAAAGTGCTTCCCTTCTCCCTATCAGTGCAGGATAGAGAGAAGGGACAGCACTTTCCCTAGTGAAAGTAAACGATTTTCATACTTACCGGCCGTTGTCTTGGTGACGCGTCCCTCTTTCGGCATCCAGCCCGACCTCCCTGGATGACGCGCCAGTCCATGTGACCGCTGCAGCCTGTGCTTGGCCTGTGATTGGCTGCAGCCGTCACTTACACTGAAACGTCATCCTGGGAGGCCGGACTGGAGACAGACGCAGGGAGTTCTCGGTAAGTATGAACTTATATGTTTTTTTACAGATACATGTATATTGAGATCGGTAGTCACTGTCCAGGGTGCAGAAACAGTTACTGCCGATCGCTTAACTCTTTCAGCACCCTGGACAGTGACTATTTACAGACGTCTCCTAGCAACGCTCCCGTCATTACGGGAGCCCCATTGACTTCCTCAGTCTGGCTGTAGACCTAGAAATACATAGGTCCAGCCAGAATGAAGAAATGTCATGGTAGTAAAACCAATACGCTCCGCAGCACACATAATATCTGCGGACTTCATTGCGGAATTTTGACTCTCCATTGAAGTCAATGGAGAAATTCCGCCATGAGTCCGCCACTGCTCCGCAACAGACAGAGCATGCTGCGGACACCAAATTCCGCTCCGCAGCCTATGCTCCGCAGCGGAATTTTACGCCTCGTCTAAACGAACACTGCTAAATTAAAGTGTAAGTCAATGGACAAACGGCTCCGCTGCGGATTAACGCTGCGGAGTGTCCGCAGCGGAATTTAAGTGAAATTCCACCACGTGTGAACCCGCCCTTATGGTGCTCCATGTGCATATATTTCCTCTGAGGATAGATTGATTTCACTAAACTATGTGACAAAATTTGAAAAACTTACATAATAAACAAGCGAAGTTAAGAGGATGGAACTTGTAAGGACCGTATTATATTTTAAAATAGATAGATACATCTCTTATACAGAGTTATGGTTGCAGACTAGAAACAAGCCCTGTGTGTAGTCTGAACCGCCCGTCATGTGTTATTCCCTTCCGGTATTGAACTGAGGTTGTTTGGGTCCACCAGAAGAAATTATTCTGAGGGCCCACACTCCATCTATACAGAACATATGCATGTCCACTTCTAATTATATCCTAAACTTATTTGTTATTGCAGGGAATAATATCAATAGGGTCTAATAGGGTATTTCTGAATCCACTCATAAGAAAAAGTCGCTGGTGGCAAATCACAGGTTTCAAAGTTGCCTCCAAATAGGGGTGTTGTCTTTGGGGTCCACTGGAACTTGTATCCACTGGAGTATCCTGTGGCACTTTGGTGGTCCAGTCTGACCCTGTTCCCTTCTATCTGTCCATTCTACGGTCTGTGCGTATAGCCTTTAAGCCTGGAGATGGGTAATTTTTCATTATATTTTCTTAGAAAAACTTGCTGTGAAGTTAAAGAATATATAGTCTATTGAAGAGATGAGTCAACTAATCTACATCCAATAATATAAAATTGTACCATGGGGAGCTATGGTTTATTCATAATTATACCTATGAATGCCTCCACAGAAAGAGCGAGACGATGCCAAAGGAAACATCCATGGGAAGCGATTCAGCGCTTGCAATATTGACTACGGTAGCTAATTCTAGAATACATTGTATGCTTAAATTTGTTTTTATTTTATAATCGCAATCAATTTCAGAAATATGCAACTGTATAGGTATACAATTGTCTGCATCTCTTTTCACAATTTTTTTTAATGTTTACTATGAATTTGTGAACTTCGTAGACATCATGAGCATACTGCCAGGTATAGAAAAGCAGTTCTGCGTCAATACTCTATTTCCTATGCAGGTACAACTATATCTCAGGGAAAACAATATATAGATACAACATTCCTGCACTTTTTTTTTTTTCTTATTCAAAAATTTTTTATTGAGTTTTAGAACACAAAATTACAAAACATATTGGAGGGAAGGCCTCCACCCATAACTAAAAGAACAAACAAGGTCAGTGGACCAAAGCAAAAACATACAAGAAAAAAGGGAAAATCAATAATGTGCATCACATCTTGACATGAAACAGAATTGTCAGTGTACAACAGTAGCATGAATAATCATAGAGGCATAACATCAGGAGGTACAGTGAGATCACTTAACTCAAACAGAGAAGGAGAGGCACATAGCCCTAGTCAGGGGGAAAGAAAGTACAGAAAAAGGCCCCAAGAGAGGGAAGGATAGGAGGGAGGGGAGAGGACAGGAGGGATCCTGGACTCCAGTTCCGGCGTATTATGAGTAAAAAATCAGCAGCGAGCAAGAGCCGTAGTGTATTTCACAGGGGCATAGGCCGACTCAGGTTACAACCGTGAGGTAGGAAGGCGAAGAAAGAAACACTATCCAAGGAGACCATGTAGACGTGTATTTTACCACAGCTGCCGGGGAGTGAGCCACCAAGTGTTCCATTCGCTGTATCAAGGCAACTTCCCGAAACCACTCATCTAATGTTGGGGGTATTGCCGTTTTCCACCTGCGCGGGATCACTGACTTTGCCGCCTGAAGTAGATGTCTAGTTAGGGAGCTTTTATAAATGTGTAATGGCATCGGGAACATGAATAAAAGAGCTGCCTCCGGAGAGTTGGGGACAGAGACTCCAGTAACCTCCAATATCAATTTAAGTACCGCATCCCAAAAACTCCTCAACAAGGGGCAACTCCACCAAACATGAGACATGGAACCTCCTACAGCACCACAGCGCCAACAATTATCAGGCACAGACGGATACCATTTATGAAGCGCAGCCGGGACCCGATACCATCTAGAGACAATTTTATAACTAGTTTCCTGGGCCCTAATGGCTATAGAGGCTTTTTGTGAGAGGGAGAAACACCGCTTCCATTGTGTATCAGTAAATGTAGTATGTAATTCTCTCTCCCAGGCCCCGCAGAAGGAGGGGAGTTGTTGGGAACGCTGCGAAAGGAGTAATTTATATATTGTGGATATGGTATGTGTAGGGGGCTGGGAGGAGACACATAGGCGCTCAAAGTCCGTCAACGACCTGTGAAGATGTGCGCGTCGGTTTACCGCTCCATAAAAATGTTTTAACTGGGCATATTCATATATATGGCGAGTGAGGGGCACGGCATCGGGGCAGATGGAGGTTAGAGGGAGAAGAGAGGAAGCGGAGAGGACCTGGGCAAAATACATGGGGCCGGTGGACGGCCTGCCTAGGAAGGAGCGACCAGCCCTGCCAGCAGGAAAGGCCGGATTATCTGTGATAGGAGTTAAAGGACCCAGGGGGTCTACAAGCGTACTTCCAGGCCCTAAGGACCTCAACGCCATGAGAGTATGGTAAACAACAAAGGAGGCTTGAGTCGGTCTATTCCAGGGCAGGATCCACGGCAGGGATGATAGGGTACTGGGACATAGTTGTTGAGCTAAACGGACCCATAGTTTTGATTCACGGTTATGAAAAACATCTAAAACCCGTGCGTGAGTTGATGCCAGATAGTAGAGCCGACAATCCGGCAGACCAACCCCACCCGTACCCCTGGAACGAGTCAGAAGAGCCCGGCTCAGACGTGGGCGACCAGTCGGCCAAATGAAGGAGCCGAAGCATCGCTGAAGCCGCAACCAATAGGAAGATGGGATAGAGATGGGGATCGTCTGCAGGAGATAAAGCAAGCGGGGGAGGAGAGACATCTTAATAATATTGATACGGCCAAACCAGGAAAACTCTTATGCCAGGAATTAAGGTCAGTGCGAAACTTGGCCAGTAGGGGGATAAAATTATTTGTAAACAATTGTGTAAGGTCCCCACTTATACGGGCACCCAAATATGTAATACCTCTGGAGGGCCATGAAAAGGGGAAATTACTTTGGAGAAGCGACACTAACGGGCCCGGGAGAGAAACATTTAGCGCCTCAGACTTAGAGAAATTGATTTTGAAATTAGACCATGTTCCAAAACGAGACAACTCGGACATCAGTGAAGGGAGAGAGACATGAGGGTCTGTGAGATAGACCAATAGGTCATCAGCGAATGCCGAGCACTTGTATTCCTTCCCTCCAATGTTAATACCCTTAATATCCGAGTTGCTCCGAATGGAGGCCATGAGATGTTCCATAACCAGGACATACAACAGGGGGGATAGGGGACAGCCCTGTCGTGTGCCATTGTAAATAGGGAAAGGTGCCGAAAGGGAGCCATTTATTTTTATTTGGGCCGAGGGTGTACGATACAATGCCATAATTTTTGCCAAGAAAGATGGTCCTATTCCCACATGCCGAAGGGTTTGGTAAAGGGCAGACCACGATATTCTGTCAAACGCCTTTTCAGCATCCAGGGACAGGATCATGAGCGGGATTCGGTTAGTCTGGGCGTGGTGAATGATATCAAAAGTTTTAAGGGTGTTGTCACGGGCCTCCCGACCAGGCACAAACCCCACCTGGTCCGGGTGAATTAGATCTGGCAGGTATTTATTCAGTCTATTGGCGAGCAATTTAGCGTAAATTTTTAAGTCTACATTGAGCAGGGAGATGGGACGATAACTGGAGCAGAGTTGAGGGTCCTTACCCGGCTTAGGGATAACCGCGACATGAGCCAAGGTGGAGCTAGGAGGAAACAGGACCTCCGGGGAAATAGAGTTAAAAGCTGACAACAGAAGCGGTAGCAACCGGTCCGCCAACACCTTGTAAAACTTGACAGTGTAGCCATCCGGGCCAGGACTCTTTCCCCCAGGAAGATCAGTTATAACCATGAGGAGCTCCGAGGGAGTGAAGTCCGTATCAAGTTCCTCAGCTATCTCCCCAGACAACGGTGTGAAGGGAGATGAGAAAGAGTCCCGTCCCGGCGGATGGGAGGGGGCGGGGGTGGGAGGGTCAAGGTTGTAAAGCTCAGAGAAAAAGCTATGGAAGCACTCCGCTATCTCTGGGGTCGTGTGAACAACTTGGCCAGAAGGGGCCTTAGTATTTGGGATGTGTGACTGGGCAATTCTGGTTTTTAAAGCTCTGGCCAACATACGTCCGCTCTTATTGCCAAACTCGTAGAATTTACTGCGACAGACTTGAAGAGCGCGCTGCTGGGCAGAGTCCAACAGCCGTCTGGCGTCCTGTCGGGCAATCTGTAACTCACGTAAAATCGGAAGAGACAGCGCACGTTTGTGAGCCAGTTCAAGAGCACTAATTTTTTGGAGAGCAATTTTAAGGGAGTGGGCCCTTTCCCTCTTAAGGCGCGCCCCATGTTTTATGAGGACCCCCCTGAGAACACATTTAAGAGCTTCCCAACGAACCAAGGGGGACGTGTCATCCTGGGCATGATCAAGAGTGAAATGTTCCACCGTTTGAAGCAAATCAGCATGGCACACCCCATCCAGGAGCAGGGACTCATTCAGTCTCCAAGTCCAGGGGCCTTTAGTGATGAAGGGGAGATGTAAGGTACAATATACCGGGGCATGGTCAGACCACAGGATACTGCCAATGGACGTAGATGCTACCCAGGGGAGAGCATGTTGCTGAAGGAAAATGTAATCCAAGCGACTGTAGGTGCCATGCGGATGGGAGTAAAAACTATAATCCTTATCCGCGGGGTGTTGAATGCGCCATGCATCACACAGTTGAAGCTGTATGAGAGCACGCCTCACCCGCCTAATAGCACCGTATGCAACACTAGAGCGACCAGTAGAATTATCCACCGTCGGATCCAGAGTAAGGTTAAAGTCTCCGCACAGCACCACAGTCCCTCGGACCACTGGAAGGGCGGTTTCTATTAGTTGAAGAATGAAGGGCACCTGACCCTGGTTAGGAGCATAAGCGTTAATCACCGTGAATTCCCTCCCACCAATATTAAGCACTAAGATGAGGTATCTCGCATCGGGATCCACGACAAGATCGACAACCTGATGGGGGAGAGACTTGTGGAGGGCTATGGCAACTCCACACGATCTGGAAAGGGGATTATTACTAAAATGCCACGTAGTGTAGTGTTTGTGCCTGATAGTAGGGGTATGTCCCTCCTTAAAGTGTGTTTCCTGGAAGCATGCGATGTGTACCTTACGTTTGTGTAGATGGTGTAAAATTTGCGCCCGCTTTTCAGGAAGATTCAGCCCCTTCACGTTGAAGGAGGCAATATTAAGGTCAGCCATGGATGCAGACTAAATGACTCGCTGAGCAATGCCGGCTAACGCACGAAGGATCGGAGTCCAGGATCGCCAGGAGGGAAGTAGAGGAGGGAAACAAGCTAGGAGTAAAGAACAGAGCATTAGAGAAAAACACAGACATAAAATCAAACAAAAAAGGCAGTAGAAAAACAACTGCCGCACAAGCTAATCGCACTATTGCGGAAGACCGAAAATTCGGTCCAAAACCTACAGGGGGAAGGTGGCAACTACGCATAAGAGTTATCCGCACTCCCTAGCGTACAATAATATAGGTATTAACAGCTTTAACATCATTTGCACACTTTAAATAACAAGAGAGGAAGACATTGGAAGGCATCTGAAGGTAACGGTCAAAGCAACAAGCAATCTTGAAAACAGACAGCAGTAAGTAAATAAAAGGAGGAATTCCAAGAACGGCCGTCCGGGTCATCACGCCGAACGGGCGATCTCCATGGGTGGAGTAGGGTCACGTTCTTGTCGGCGTCTAGATCGTCTCCGGGGTCCACGCGGAGGGCGACCCTCCACCACCGCTAGTGGCCCCGAGATTGGGCGTCTCCCCCGTGATCCCCCGCCAGCAGAGGATAACAACGAGGGCCACTCCGGTAATGCAACATGAGGAAGATTCAAGTCCCGCAAGAAACCAGGCAGGTCGGTCGGGGATCGCACAGTGTAGGTACGGCCCTCCTGTCGGACCATCAGGGCAAACGGGAAGCCCCACCTGTAGATAATGTCCCGGCTTCGGAGTACCTCCAGCAGGGGTTTGAGAGCAGCTCTTTGCGCCAGCGTATGTCGAGATAAATCCGGTAAAATACGTAAATGCGTGCCTTGATGGAGAATGATGGGTTGCCGTCTGATTTTTTGGAGGATAGAGTCCTTGATTGCGTAGAAATGGATTCGGCAAATGACATCCCTCGGCCGAGGATCGTCAATACTTACAGGGCGGAGAGCTCTATGTGCCCGGTCGATCTCTATATGGGTATTCGGCGGACGGCCTAGTAAAGTATTGAAGATGGTGGATAGAGTCGAAAACAGATCAGACGCAGGAACAGATTCGGGCAATCCTCGAACACGTAGGTTGTTCCTCCTATTACGGTTTTCAATATCATCAAGATGCTGCTGCAAAGTGAACAACTGAGCTGAGTGCTGCTGGATAGTAGATTGGATATCTGCAATGGTGGCATTTTCAGCAACCCGATCCTGCGTAAGAGTGTCCACCCTCGTAGAAAGTGAGGAAAGTTCCGCACGAAACTGTGTAAACTCCAGCTTGCATTCTTCCACGATCTGTCTGGCAGGAAGTCATATCAGCCCTAGTAGGCAACAATTGAACAAGCTGGCGGATATCTGAGAGAGTCGCCGGCCGATTTTCACACATAGATCCAGACAACGGGTCGGTAAAACTTAATCCACTACTGGCTGGCGTGTCCACTTCAGGCGACGGGAGTGGGTGCAATTGAGGACCTTGGCCACTTGCAGGTAGTGCAGGCATAGTCCCGGGATGCTGGGGAGATCCCATAAGCAGGGTCGAGGCTAATATCGTTGGGGCATTGGGGTATCCGTGCCGTGCGGAGCTGGAGGGCCGAGAGGGAGAGGCTCCCACCAGCCCCGGATCCCTGGATGGAAGGGGGAGAGCTGGGGCTATCAGTCCCATAGGGTGTGAGGTGAGCTGGGTGATGGGAGGCTCAGGGCCTCGGTACTCACTGTGCCTCCTCGCTAACTCCTCCAACTGCAGAACTGCAGGCAGGGCAGGTGCGGTGTCTCTCACTCCAGGGGCTGGTAGTAGGCCGCAGTCGGATCCCGGAAGAAGAGGGCCCGCAGGCCATGAAAGCAAAGACGATGGAGGGTGGCAGCCATCTTGAGAGGCCACATGTTCTTGTGACCGGGGAACGGCGTCCGCCGCCACAGGGGTCTCCGATGTCTCCCAGCAAGACCGGGGATCTGGTGCCTCTGGGTCCGGTACCTCCTGTGCTGGCACGCTCTCTATCGGAGCAGCTGAAAGGAGGGCCGTGCTCTCCAGAGCAGGCCTGCATCCGCAAGCCTCGTGGTCCCGGCGGCCATCTTGGAAAGCTGCAGGCGTTGTCGCACGGGCCGCACGATCCATCGCAGCCCGGGAAGGAGACAGAGGATCGGTGAACTCCAGGGTCTGCACCTCAGAGGGTGAGTGGATATGTCCTGCCGTCATCTCCGGGCCCTGGTCCGTTGGAGATGGAGAGGTCGGGCGGCCATTTTGACCCCCAGCCTCGGCCCGCGCCGCAGCCCGCAGCTGCATCTGGGGCTGTCGCCCAAAATAATCCCCGATATCGCGCTGGGGCGATGAGGGACATGTAGGGGCTGCTGCCCTTGCTTTTTTAGAATTTTTCCCCATATCTGGGAGCGGATGTCAGCCAATTTAGTAACGCTAGTTGAGGAGCTGGAGAGAGCACGTCTTCACTCTCCCATAGCTGGCCACGCCCCCCCATTCCTGCACTTTTTAATAACATAAGTTGACAATGATGTCAATCTGGACACATAGAAAAAATGTTTTAACTAATATAGCAACATAATAAGGCATATGAAATAATTGTCAATATAGGTATAGGACCAGTTGTAAACCAGACAGAGTGTATATATGCAGTCAAGTCTGAAGCTGTTCATGATGATCCCCCAATGTCTTGTAGATTGGATTTACACCTGTCCAACTCCTTGTGTTCCTTGGGGACAAATGATGACATATGTGTCTGGTAGTAGCATGAAAATAAACCTGCATGCTCAACCAATCCAAGCATGTATGTCTATGGAGTCAAGCAGGAGAGTTTAACTTTCCTAATTAATCTAAAACCAGTAAAAACGATAGTTTGTTGTGTATCTGAACCTTTTATTACTAAAAAGAAAAACAAAAAGATGTCCACATTGTCATTTTATATGACATTATGTTCATGGTGAAAAATATTTGTGAAAATCAGGATGATCACAAGTGCATTTTTATGTTTCTCTCACAATATTTGCTGCCTGGTAACTACACTTGATTGACAGCTACACATCCATCACTTACTACAGAGCGAATAACATTATCTATGGAAAATAATAAGATTCTGTTCTGCCAAAAAAAAAAAAAAGAGTATTGTAAAATATAATTGACACCCCCTTAAAAAAAAAAAACACTGACTATTATAGAGGAATATTAAAAATAACATTTCTCCTACAGCAAAAATACATAGTTTTGTGAGACTTGAGATTGATATCTATATATACACACACAACGAATACGCTTAAGAATTGCCAGCATCTCACAATCCCGAGCAACTGTAAGTACATAATCATTGTGCCTATAAGAGATCTCTATTAGGTGCTCTGCAGGTGGTTTTGGTACTTATAACAATATTAGCAATTTCAAACACCCATTGTGACAAATAAATGCACATTATATTTTTTCATAGTCCTAAACCAGCTACTGAAATAACATAAACCTAGATTCTGTAAGCATCTGTTATCAATGCCCTACCTTGAGCAGGTCTAGGAAGTCCGGTCTTGGTCCTGCACCACAAAGGCAGGTTCAAAAAATAGAGTCTAAGATGCTGATCCGTTATTTGCTTTAGCCCTGGCACTCTTCAATCTGCTACAGAAGCCAGTGTTGCATTCAGATTGTCATTCCTTATTTTACTGCAGGGGGAGCATGTGCATGTATGAGGGAGACAGGGAGGGAGAGGTGTAGTCAACTGGAGAAAAGCTGTAAGACGTGAAGAATTAACAGCAGAAAGACGCAAAGAAACAATTTAGAACCTTTTAGATAAGTGTAATAATATTGAATAAGATTCAATAAACAAGTCAAAGAGAAGCATATTAGTCTCTGCTCACACTTGTGTTTATGTGGTCTGTAAAACTTTCTGGTATGTTTGACAGCAAGAATTGCGCTGTAAGCAGTATTATTCTTGATTTAAAATTAGATTCACAGACCTGGTCGTGGGAATCTACTCAAAAGAAGACAATGACAATTAGTCATTGTCCAAGATTTGATTAGCAGAGAGAGAGAGAGGAGATACTGTCTTTGATCTCCTGTCTCCATACTCTGCAGGGGACCAGAGAGGTAATTGGGGATGTATCTTCTAATGCACTTGTGTACCACAGGACATCCCCACTGATTAACTTACCTCCCTCCCCCTTGAGATTCTGGGGGGAGCAAAAGATTCCCACTGCCTGCCCCCCCTCACCAGGTAATGCGAATCTATGGGGGAGCCATAAACAGTCCCATGCCCCCCACTTGCATGTGCATGAGCATGTGATGTCATACAGAAGTGCACGGGAGGGTTTAAAAAGGCAAACTATCCCACACTTCTCTCTTGCGTCTTGCTCCTGCTTGCTAACCAGACGCCAACTCTCTGTTCCTGACTGACCAACCTAGGACCACATGTGCTAAGCATTTCCCCCTCTTTCTCCCCCCTATCCTACCCTTCTCCCCATTACCCCTACTTTCCCTGGTACCTTCGCAGGTCTACAGATTTCCCCTGGTATTTAACTCTTTGAGTGTATGGGGAAAGTTAGAGCCAGGTGGGGTGGGTCACAGAAGCAAGTATGAGTGAGTACACTATAATTTATATGTATGTTAGTTAAGTGGGTGGGTGTTCGTATAACATTGTAATATATTGTACTGGTAATGTGGCACGTGTAGTTATTATATGCATTGAGGTATGCTGATGCTATATCGTGAATTATGTTCGGTAAGTGGGTGGTGGTATAGATTAGGATTGTGATATCTTGTTTATACTGTGCTGTGTAGGGTCAGTGTATTCAATACATATTAAGTTATGTGTATTGGGATACACTGATATGATACGGTGATTATTTATTGTGTTTGGTGTATTTAAATGTAAGGCTATGTTCACACGGAGTATTTTGGGGGAGGAATATCTGCCTCAAAATTCCGTTTGGAACTTTGAGGCAGATATTCCTCTCCCTGCACGCCGATTTTCGCGGCAATTATCGCGCCGTTTTTCGCCCGCGGCCATTGAGCGCCGCGGGCATAAAACAGCGAGAAATGCGCTTTCTCCTTCCTCCCATTGAAGTCAATGGGAGGTCGGAGGTGGAAGCGCCCGAAGATACGGCATGTCGCTTCTTTTTCCCGCGAGGCAGTTTTACTACTCGCGGGAAAAAGACGCCGACGCCTCCCATTGAAATCAATGGGAGGCGTTCTCGGGCCGTTTCTGCCGAGTTTTGCGACGCGGTTTCCGCGTCAAAAAACTCGGCAAAATACCCCGTGTGAACATAGCCTAAGAGTGACTACTATTTGTGTTAATAAATATTACCCTTTATTTACTATGCAGCTGTATAATGTTACAGGGCTCGGGTACTGGTGGGGTTCACTGGCTAGTGTCGCCCACCACTACTACCTCCTTTATAATCAGGGTCACTAGGGTTAGCTTCCCTACCTTTCTCTTGTATTAACGTTAGTCTAGTTGCTTTGCTACTAAGTAAGTGTATACAATTGCATAGTAAATAACGGGTAATATTTATTCACACAAACAGTAGTTACTCTTAGGGTATGTTCACACGAGGGCGTCCGTAACGGATGAAATTACGGGGATGTTTCAGCCTGAAAACATCCCCGTAATTTCAGCCGTAACGGCATGTGCAGGCGCTTGAACGCCGCGTCCATTACGGGCGTAATTGGAGTCAATGAATAACGGCTCTAATTACGGCCAAAGAAGTGACAGGTCACTTCTTTGACGCGGGCGTCATTTGACAGCGGCGCGTAAATAGACGCCTCGTGTGAACAGACAAACGTCTGCCCATTGCTTTCAATGGGCAGATGTTTGTCAGCGCTATTGAGGCGCTATTTTTGGACGTAATTCAGGGCAAAAACGCCCGAATTACGTCCGTAATTAGTGTGTGTGCACATACTCTTAGGGTATGTTCACACGCAGTGTTTTCAGGCGTATTTTGGGGTGTTTATGCCTCGAAAAATGCCTGAAAAAACGGAGGCTGAACGCCTACAGACATCTGCCCATTGAAATCAATGGGAATAACAGCATTTAGTTTTTAGTTTAAAAAACGGAGTGTAAAAAGACGCTCCATAAAAAGAAGTGCATGTCCCTTCTTGAGGCGTTTTTTGGAGCTGATTTTACATTGAACACTATGAAAAACGCCTAAAAAAACACTTCAAAAGAAACTCCAAATAAGGCTATGTTCACACAGAGTATTTTGGGGGAGGAATATCTGCCTCAAAATTCCGTTTGGAATTTTGAGGCAGATATTCCTCTCCCTGCACGCCGATTTTCGCGGCAATTATCGCGCCGTTTTTCGCCCGCGGCCATTGAGCGCCGCGGGCATAAAACAGCGAGATATACGCTTTCTCCTGCCTCCCATTGAAGTCAATGGGAGGTCGGAGGCGGAAGCGCCCGAAGATAGGGCATGTCGCTTATTTTTCCCGCGAGGCAGTTTTACTGCTCGCGGGAAAAAGACGCCGACGCCTCCCATTGAAATCAATGGGAGGCGTTCTCGGGCCGTTTCTGCCGAGTTTTGCGACGCGGTTTCCGCGTCAAAAAACTCGGCAAAATACCCCGTGTGAACATAGCCTTAGAAGAAGCTTAATTTTCAGCTTCAAAAACACCTGAAAAACAGAGGCTGTTTTCTCCGCATGTGAACATACCCTTACATGTAAAATACACCAAACACAGTAAATAATCACCGTATAATATCAGTGTATCCCAATACACATAACAACTTAATATGTATTGAATATACTGACCCTACACAGCACAGTATAAACAAGATATCACAATCCTAATCTATACCACCACCCACTTACCGAACATAATTCACGATATAGCATCAGCATACCTCAATGCATATAATATTACAATACTATACTAACACCCACCCACTTAACTAACATACACATAAGTTACAGTGTACTCACTGATGCTTGCTTCTGTGACCCACCCCAGTTGGCTCTAACTCTCCCTATACACTCAAGGGGTTAAATACCAGGGGAAATCTGTAGACCAGGGAAGGTACCAGGGAAAGTAGGGGTAATGGGGAGAAGGTTAGGATAGGAGGGAGAGAGAGTGGGGAATACTTAGCACATGTGGTCCTAGGTTGGTTAGTCAGGAACAGAGAGTTGGTGTCTGGTCAGGAAGCAGGAGCAAGACGCAAGAGAGAAGTGTGGGATAGTTTGTCTTTTTAAAATCTCCCGTGCACTTCTGTATGGCATCTCATGCACGTGCAAGTGGGGGGGGGGGGGGATGGGACTGTGTATGCCTCCCCCATGGAATTGCATTACCTGGTGAGGGGGGGCAGGCAGTGGGAATCTTTTGCTCCCCCCTAGAATCTCGAGGGGGGAGGGAGGTAAGTTAATCAGTGGGGATGTCCTGTGGTACACGAGTGCAACACAAAATACATCCCCAATTACCTCTCTGGTCCCCTGTAGAGTATGGAGACAAGAGAACGAAGACAGTATCTCTCTCTCTCTCTCTCTCTACTAATCAAATCTTGGACAATGACTAGTTGTCATTGTCTTCTTTTGAGTTGATTCACACGACAAGGTCTGTGAATCTACAGACCTGGCTCCTGGGACATCAAGATATATATATATATATACACCCCTCCATCTCCATTGAAAGGGGACACTTCCCTTTACACAGAGCAACATTGAATCATGATTTTGGGTGTCCTGAGAAGACCATATGAAATATACAGAAAGTTAGCTGCTAATAATAGGCACATTCATTATTGTTTGTCCTGAAACATCCTCCTGGTTTTATCCCAGCACCAACTTCATACAGTACAGTATTTCTATAGAGCTCAAGTACTGAATATAGAAGACATAGTGGAAACCGGAAGACCTACTGTAATGTCACAAATTCAACGCTGTATATTAACTAGATCTCAGTAAGTGATTTGGGTTATCAAGGCTCTAAAGATTTGCTTTCAAGTCATCACTTTCCAAATATATTAAACATGTAATTTTGTTACAAAAATAAGTCATTGATGATAGAGAAAATAAAGTATATACAGTTACATATAAATTAAAAGTTAACGGCCCAACCCACCACTGTACATGGAACCATATGCACAAAATAGCACAATATAAAAATCTATTCTGCATAGAATCCTACGTGGAGACTAAAAATCAAACTGTGACACATTTTTTTCTCGGTTATCCAGTCCATGTCCAGCGTTGTGAGAGGATTCCCTTTAATCCCATGTAACTCCGGGGAAAGAGGCTGACGATGCACCTAGGTTCCATCTATTTCTATTGGTGAATGAATAGCTTGTTCTTCTGTGATTAGTTGCTAGGTAACAGTGAATTGTGAGAAAAGTAGGACTGATAAATCCTTCAGGATTATGAATGCATATGTTAAGATTTATAATAAATCCCTAATAAAATGTAAGGGTGACTACAAATTTCTTATTAGACAACAGAAGGGTGCCCCTAGTGGTCATATACAACCCCCAAATGATCGTCTTGAGGAAAATTGCTTCTGATCTCCAACCTATATTTTCCAAAGACAATAAACTGAAGGAAATATTCCCGGATTTACCTCTCCTTGCATACAAACAGCCACAAAACCTAAAACCTGTTTGATGGTGATGAGAGGGTACTTCTGACCACAGAGATTGGCACTATTCCTTGCAACAGTAGAAAATACAAGACCTGTACTAGCATCTTGTCATAATAATAATAATAATAATAATAATCTTTATTTATATAGCACCAACATATTACGCAGCACTTTACAATTCAGAGGGAACATGAAACAAACAATATCAGACATTACATAGTGACAAAGTTCATTTACAATTCAAACCTGGGGAGTGAGGACCCTGCTCGCAAGAGCTTACAATCTATGAGGACATAAGGGAGACACAAAGTGTAACAGTGTTTGTTCTGTACAATGGTCCGGCCATTTTTATACACATGCGGTGGTAACATAAAGCTACATGAGCCGGTCACCAGCCAGTATCCGTGTATGATGGACATGAAGAGAAGGAGTGTGAGGGAATCTTATTCTGATGACTAATCTAAAAAGGAGGGCCATGGAAAGGAGTCAGATTAGGGAATGTTATAGGCCTGTCTAAATAGATGTGTTTTCAGGGCACGTTTAAAACTGTGGATATTGGGAATTAATCGGATTGTCTGGGGTAGCACATTTCAGAGGACGGGTGTAGCACGAGAGAAATCTTGGAGACGGTAGTGGGAGGTTCGGATTATGGAGGATTTTAATCTAAGGTCGTTGGCAGAAGGTAGAGCCCGAGTAGGGTGGTAGACAGAGATGAGGGAGGAGATGTAAGGAGGTGCAGCACTGTGGAGAGCTTTGTGGGTGAGAGTAATAAGTTTGAATTTTATTCAGAAGGGGATGGGCAACAAGTGCAGTGACTGGCACAGATTAGAGATTAGAGGCGTTGGTGTAGCGGTTGGTCATAAAGATGAGCATGGCTGCTGCATTGAGGATAGATTGGAGAGGGGAGAGTTTAGTGAGGGGAAGACCGACTAGTAATGAGTTACAGTAGTCAAGACGAGAGTGAATCAGAGCAACAATGAGAGTTTTGGCGGTTTCCTCCGTAAGAAAAGACCGGATTCTGGAGATGTTTTTGAGGTGAAAATGACAGGAGCGTGAAAGTGATTGTATGTGAGGAGTAAACACCATCCACACCATCCACATACCAAGCACGCAGGAGGACTATAAAATCACTGGCACGTTCTCCTGTACATCCTCCAATGTACAAACAGAACCGATAAAAACAAGGGGACATATACGAAAACACAGAAAAAGGCCATACTTACAAATGGACACAGCCAGGTCAGAAACGCTGATGAAGGAATGAGCAGGTGCTTTAAATAATAATAGCCACTCCCACTGGTCTTGAGGGGAGTGGTGTGTGTGGTGCATGGGATGTGTAGTAAGAAATAATAAATGAATAGTGTGTGTGCAAGTGTAATACTATGAGTGAAATATAGGGGGCAGTAATGAGTGAAGTGCCTCAATAGAAATAAATGGATAATGAGGTGCAAGTGTGTGAAACATGGAGGGATAGTGTGTACGTCATGAGGCACAACGTGTATAGCCAGGTAGAAGCCTATTTGTGACGCCTTGATAGTTCATAGAGCGGGCTACCCTGCTTGCTATGCCAAACAACAACACACCATGCTCTCCCAGCATCAAAGACCCGGCTGTGTCCAAGAGAAGCGAATATATGTAGTAATGAAAAATACCTGGGGTATTAGTAATCATTTTGGCCAAAAGGACGCAAGCTCGCAATCCACGACAAGGATCCCCAGACTTGCGAGTCCCTAACTCCTTAAATGGAACAGAACGTTCCTGATGTACAAACAGAACCGATAAAAACAAGGGGACATATACGAAAACACAGAAAAAGGCCATACTTACAAATGGACACAGCCAGGTCAGAAACGCTGATGAAGGAATGAGCAGGTGCTTTAAATAATAATAGCCACTCCCACTGGTCTTGAGGGGAGTGGTGTGTGTGGTGCATGGGATGTGTAGTAAGAAATAATAAATGAATAGTGTGTGTGCAAGTGTAATACTATGAGTGAAATATAGGGGGCAGTAATGAGTGAAGTGCCTCAATAGAAATAAATGGATAATGAGGTGCAAGTGTGTGAAACATGGAGGGATAGTGTGTACGTCATGAGGCACAACGTGTATAGCCAGGTAGAAGCCTATTTGTGACGCCTGGGAGAGCATGGTGTGTTGTTGTTTGGCATAGCAAGCAGGGTAGCCCGCTCTATGAACTATCAAGGCGTCACAAATAGGCTTCTACCTGGCTATACACGTTGTGCCTCATGACGTACACACTATCCCTCCATGTTTCACACACTTGCACGTCATTATCCATTTATTTCTATTGAGGCACTTCACTCATTACTGCCCCCTATATTTCACTCATAGTATTACACTTGCACACACACTATTCATTTATTATTTCTTACTACACATCCCATGCACCACACACACCACTCCCCTCAAGACCAGTGGGAGTGGCTATTATTATTTAAAGCACCTGCTCATTCCTTCATCAGCGTTTCTGACCTGGCTGTGTCCATTTGTAAGTATGGCCTTTTTCTGTGTTTTCGTATATATCCTCCAATGTAGTGTACATGATCCTGTGTACAAGGTGCATAGATAAAGGAATCTACATTGGTGAAACAATACAAAACTACAAACCAGGGTGAATCTTCACAGACATACAATAAAAAAAACAGCTGGATACACCCGTGGGAAAACACTTTTCTGGACCAGATCACGGATTGGCAGATTTAAAAGTCCTAATACTAAAGGGTCATTTTAAAAACAACAGAGAAAGAGAGAAATTTGGGAATTCAAGCTGATGATAAAATTCCAGTCATTGACACAAGGCCTCAATCTAACACCAGGATTTATGAGCCACTACATGGACACACGTCACATCCCCCATCAGACTGACTCCAGATCCCTTAACTCCTAAGTCATCACCCCTATAACCTCAGTTTTATTGCCCCGACTTATCTTAATAATATATCACTTCATGTACTAATTGTCTTTGTGTAACATCTTAAATGTTGTGCTTTTTTCTAAGTCATTCATTTGTAAACTGCCTGAAAAAGGAGTCTGTGTTCTCTGAAAGCTTGCATTTATAATTTTTATGGTTAGCTAATAAAGGTATCATACCTTCTATACTTTTGTCTTTTTTGACACAAAAGTATTTAACATTGCATATTGTTTCTGGCTAACACGGTACTACACTATTTTTTACTATATAATTGTTCAAAACGCATAGCACATTGTGCAGTACTTGAAGAGTGACCACAAACTCCTTCCATCCGGTCGTCGCCCTTCTCTCCAGAGATGTCTGCACATGCGGCCGTCCTGTTCCATAGTGACCACCAGGGTGCGCTCGGGGGCTCAGTCAGCCTTGGAGCGCACACTGGTGTAAGATTGAGCTGATTGCTTCCAGAGCCCCCTGGACTATAAGAAGGGCTCTACCCCTTCCTATCTTGCCTGGACTCGTGCAGGGGGGCACGAAGGCAGAAGTCATCTCTGTCTAAGTGTCATACTGTCAAAGTGTCCTGGCAGTTATACATGGCACAGATCTAACATCCATCTCTCTTCTCTTCATGCAGGTATATAATCCTTTCCATTCCTGCATGAACTACATCTGTGCTGTACCTGCATTTCAAAACGCTGAAACTTGTATTTTATGGTATATAACTCTGCTTTCCTGTCTTGCTATATAGTCTGTTATCTCTAACTTTTGTCAAAGTGTTTGATCGTCGTTAAGTTTTATGATCATCCAGACCAGCTAGTTTATTTGTTTATCTCTGCAGAGCTTTTCACCTCATGTGTCTAGTTGATTTGATTAATAGCCGAACAAGCTTAATTAGGCCTAGATCTGAGCATCCACTCCCCTATAAATTTAGATGTAGCATATGGGGAAGGCACTCGTGCAGGGGGCACGAAGGCAGAAGTCATTTCTGTGTAAGTGTCATACTGTCAAAGTGTCCTGGCAGTTATACATGGCAGTTGCACAGGGTCAGTGACAGGTAAGCTGCATTACCAAATCAAACAAACTAGCACAAATTCTAATTATTAGATTTCAAACTCTGTTTACAAACAAACATGTTTGCTACCACTCTCATCATTATAGCTGCTCTTGGTTTACAATCCTATCGCCCATTTAAGCCTTGCCAAAGAACAGTCCACATCAGTCCCTCTCTCCTTGCCTCGCCCATGTACAGCTCCCATTCACTATTCACTTTCCCACTGCCCAACATAAAAAACGCTCTCATAAATCACAGAACCATCTGCTGTCTCACTCCATTCTCCTGCTACTAGCTGCAGGGGACATCTCTCCCAACCCTGGTCCTCCCTTTTCTTCTGCCAAGCTCAACCACTTACCTGCCACACATAGAAACCCTGCAAATCTTCTTGCCATTCCTTGTATGTCTTCTCCTGTCTCTTTTAACTGTGCTCTCTGGAACTCTCGGTCCATGTGCAACAAACTCACCTTTATTCATGACTTATTCCTTTCTAACTCTCTCAACCTTCTGGCTCTTACAGAAACATGGCTACACCTGTCTGACACTGCTTCCCCTGCTGCTCTATCTTATGGTGGTCTCCAGTTCGCTCATGCCCCCAGACCTGAGAACAGGCAGGGTGGAGGAGTAGGTATACTTCTTTCCCCACACTGCACTTTCCAGGTCATTCCCCCGGTCCCCTCACTCACATTTCCCTCTTTTGAAGTCCACACCCTCAGACTCTTTCACCCTTTTTCCCTCAGAGTGACAGTTGTCTACCGCCCCCCGGGCTCACCCCGCCAATTCCTGGATCATTTTGCTGCCTGGCTTCCACAATTTCTATCCTCTGAAACACCCACTCTCATCATGGGTGACTTCAACATCCCCATTGATAACCCAATCTCCTCATCTGCCTCCCAGTTTCTATCTTTAACCTCATCCCTAGGTCTGTCACAACTTACTAACTCTCCTACACATGAGGACGGGCATTCACTTGACCTGGTCTTCTTCCGGCTCTGCTCAGTTTCTGACTTTATTAACTCTCCTCTCCCGCTTTCTGACCACAATCTTCTCTCCTTTACTATCAAATATTCTCTGCCTCCACAGGTCATGCCTACGTATCAGACATACAGAAATCTACATGCCATTAACACTGTGAAACTCATAGACAGTCTACAGTCCTCATTGTCCCCTATATCTTCCCTCTCCTGTCCCAATCTGGCTGCCAAACTTTACAATAACACTCTCAAAAATGCATTGGATGAAGCAGCCCCCCCTACACTCCGAACCACCCGACAAAGACGACGACAACCCTGGCACACGCCTCAGTCCCGCTTTCTTCAGCGGTGCTTGAGATGTGCCGAACGACTGTGGAGAAAATCGCATTTGGATGCAGATTTCCTCCATTACAAATTTATGCTCAAAACTTACAACTCTGCCCTTCACCGCGCCAAACAAGTCTTTTTAACTTCTCTCATCTCCACACTATCTAATAATCCAAAACGCCTCTTTGATACTTTTCACTCCCTCCTTAGTCCTAAAGTGCAGAAGCCAATCACAGATCTCCGTGCTGAAGACCTGGCCAATTATTTGAAAGTTAAAATTGACAACATCCGGCATGATATTATCTCCCAGTCCCCTAGTAACATCAATCCCCTTCCCTCCCGCACTCCCTCTTCTTCACTCTCAGCATTTGACCCAATAACTGAAGAAGAAGTCTCGAGGCTCCTCTCTTCTTCTCGTCCTACTACCTGCCCTAGTGATCCTGTCCCCTCACACCTTCTCCAGTCCCTCTCCCCAGCTGTCACTAGTCACCTGACTAAAATATTTAACCTCTCTCTTTCCTCTGGTATCTTTCCCTTCGCTTTTAAACATGCCATTATAAACCCATTACTGAAAAAAACAACTCTTGACCCATCCAGCGCTGCCAACTACCGACCAGTCTCTAATCTGCCCTTCATCTCCAAACTCCTGGAATGCTTGGTCTACTCTCGCCTTATCCGCTATCTCTCTGCTAACTCCATTCTTGACCCCTTACAATCTGGTTTCCGCACTCTACACTCCACATAAACTGCCCTTACTAAAGTCTCAAATGATCTCTTGGCGGCTAAATCGGACTGTAAATCCTCTCTCCTGATTCTTTTGGATCTCTCTGCAGCCTTTGACACTGTAGACCACAAACTCCTACTTAACATGCTCCACTCTATTGGCCTCAAGGACGCGGCTCTCTCTTGGTTTTCCTCCTATCTCTCTGACCGCTCAGTCAGTGTGTCATTTGCTGGTTCCACTTCTTCTCCTCTTCCCCTTGCTATCGGGGTTCCTCAGGGATCAATCCTAGGTCCGCTGCTCTTTTCTCTCTACACAGCTCCTATTGGACAAACCATCAGCAGATTTGGCTTCCAGTACAATCTCTATGCTGATGACACCCAATTATATACCTCTTCCCGTGACATCACCCCTGCTCTAATACAGAACACCAGTGATTGTCAGTCCGCTGTCTGTAACATCATGTCCTCAATCTATCTGAAACTGAATCTTTCTAAAACTGAGCTCCTTGTGTTCCCACCATCTACTAACCTCCCTAAACCTGATGTCTCCATCTCTGTGTGTGGCACTACCATCACTCCTAAGCAGCACGCCCGCTGTCTCGGGGTTATTTTTGACTCAGATCTTTCCTTTACTCCTCACATACAATCACTTTCACGTTCCTGTCATTTTCACCTCAAAAACATCTCTAGAATCCGCTCTTTTCTTACGGAGGAAACCGCCAAAACTCTCATTGTTGCTCTGATTCACTCTCGTCTTGACTACTGTAACTCATTACTAGTCGGTCTTCCCCTCACTAAACTCTCCCCTCTCCAATCTATCCTCAATGCAGCAGCCAGGCTTATCTTTATCACCAACCGCTACACCAACGCCTCTACCCTGTGCCAGTCACTGCACTGGTTGCCCATCCCCTTCCGAATAAAATTCAAACGTATTACTCTCACCCACAAAGCTCTCCACCGTGCTGCACCTCCTTACATGTCCTCCCTCATCTCTGTCTACCACCCTGCTCGGGCTCTACATTCTGCCAATGACCTTAGATTAAAATCCTCCATAATCCGAACCTCCCACTACCGTCTCCAGGATTTCTCTCGTGCTGCACCAGTCCTCTGGAATGTGCTACCCCAGACAATCAGATTAATTCCCAATATCCACAGTTTTAAATGTGCCCTGAAAACACATCTATTTAGACAGGCCTATAACATTCCCTAATCTGACTCCTTTCCATGGCCCTCCTTTTAGATTAGTCATCAGAATAAGATTCCCTCACACTCCTTCTCTTCATGTCCGTCATACACGGATACTGGCTGGTGACCGGCTCATGCAGCTTTATGTTACCACCGCATGTGTAAAAAAATGGCCGGACCATTGTACAGAACAAACACTGTTACACTTTGTGTCTCCCTTATGTCCTCATAGATTGTAAGCTCTTGCGAGCAGGGTCCTCACTCCCCAGGTTTGAATTGTAAATGAACTTTGTCACTATCTAATATCTGATATTGTTTGTTTCATGTTCCCTCTAAATTGTAAAGTGCTGCGTAATATGTTGGCGCTGTATAAATAAAGATTATTATTATTATTATTATTATTATTATATGCCATAGTACTGCGAATTACAATCTGAGGTGTTTTGTGTGGAGTTATGGGGTGAAGATCACTAGTTGTTGTCACTCATAAGAAGTACATGGCAGCAATGTGAGCCCGGAGGTTATGTTAGGTTTGAGAAAGATGCCTCCCACGACCTGTTATATCTGCAGGGGTAAAGGTCCCATTAGGACAGTAAGTGACAGTGCAACACAATTATGACCAATTCATATGCCGTAGTAAGAGAAGTTTGGATTATTGGCAACATTAGGAGGTTTAGCTGTAAAGAATGCTCATAATATAGAGAAAGTGGCAGATTTGACAATGTTACAGAAGATGTGTTTGATATTTTGAATGCTGCCTAAGGGGGCACGTGCATGTGCCAAGTAGTTGACCCAGCCTGTTGCCATTATATAGATTTTTGGCGTTAGGCAGGTCAAGTATGTCATAGTGCAAGAGTGGCCAGATTGGTTGTCATGGCTCAATCCCCCTAACTGGTTTAAGGGTGTTGGGGGATGGATAATGGGTTGCTCCAGAGTGTCCTGCAGGTTATTTTATTATGTATTGCAGTATATTTGCTTCTGAGCCTCCTATTTTCAGGCCTGCAAAAACTTTTGCGATGCTTCGCAGCAAAGGCTAAAATAAGTACCCACAGCCTGGGTCCTTTGATCAAGTATATTTTATGCGTGAAATGTGTATCCACAAGGTGGGATAAGTCCTCCTTTAAGTACCTGGCAAAATGTCCTCAAATAAACAAAAGTTGAGTAATGTGAAAGTGATTAACCCCTTCAGGACTGAGCCTGTTTTGGCCTTCAGGATGAAGACGATTTTTAAAATATGACGTCTCGATTTATGTGGTAATAACTTGGGAATGCTTTTACCTATCTAAGTGATTCTGAGATTGTTTTCTTGTGACATATTTTACTTTATGTTAGTGAAAAAATTTGGAATTTTTAAATTCAATATTTATTTGTAAAAAAAACACCAAGATTTGGGGAAAATGTGCAAAAATTAGCATTTTTTTCTAAATTTAAATGTATCTGTTTGTAAAACAGATAGTAATGCCACACAAAATAGTTACTAGTTTAAATTTCCCATATGTCTACCTTATGTTTGCATATTTTTCTAGGACGTTACAAGACTTAGAAGTTTAGCAGTGATTTCTCATATTTTCAAGAAAATTTCAAAAGGCTATTTTTACAAGGTTCAGTTCTGAAGTGACTTTGAGGGCCATATATATGAGAAAGTCCCCATAAATCACCCCGTTTTGAAAACTGCACCCCTCAAAGTATTCAAAACAGCAGTCAGAAAGTGTTTTAACAGGAATTAAAGCAAAGTAGAGGTGAAATTTACAAATTGCAACTCAATATTTATTGCCCAGATTCTACAGTTTTTAGAAATATCCCACATGTGACCCTAGAGCGCTAATTTACTGAAATACAGGCCACAAAAACAAAGAAGCCCCTAGTGGATTTTGGGGCCTCGTTTTTTTTTTTTAAATATATTTTAGGTACCATGTCAGGTTTGAAGAGGTCTTGTGGGGCCAAAACAATAAAGACCCCCAAAAGTTACCCCATTTTGGAAACTAAACTCATCAAGGAATTTTTCTAGGGGTGAAGTTAGCATTTTGACCCCACAGTTGTTTTGCTGAATTCATTGGAATTATTCTGTAAAAATCTAATTTTTTTCTGAAAAAATGTAGCCATTTTTCATTTTTACAAGAAATAAAGAGAATAAGCACCCCAACATTTAGAACAAATGTCTCCCGATTTAGTAAATATGCCATATGTGGTAATAAACTGCTGTTTGGACCCATAGCGGGGCTTAGAAGGGAAGGAGCGCTATTTGGCTTTTGGTATTTGGCTCAAATTTAGCTGAAATAGTTTTTGAGTGCCATGTCGCATTTGCAAAGCCCCTGAGAGAACAAAACAATGGAAATCCCCCTGAAGTGACCCCCATTTTGGAAATTACACCACTTAAAGAATCTATCTAGGGGTATAGTGGGCATTTAGACCCCACAAGTCTTTTGCAGGATTTATTAGAATTAGGCTGTGAAAATGAATATCAACATTTCTTCCACTAAAATGTTAATTTTTTTCAATTTCACAAGGGATAAGGCTATGTTCACACGGGGTATTTTGCCGAGTTTTTTGACGCGGAAACCGCGTCGCAAAACTCGGCAGAAACGGCCCGAGAACGCCTCCCATTGATTTCAATGGGAGGCGTCGGCGTCTTTTTCCCGCGAGCAGTAAAACTGCCTCGCGGGAAAAATAAGCGACATGCCCTATCTTCGGGCGCTTCCGCCTCCGACCTCCCATTGACTTCAATGGGAGGCAGGAGAAAACGTATTTCTCGCAGTTTTATGCCCGCGGCGCTCAATGGCCGCGGGCGAAAAACGGTGCGATAATTGCCGCGAAAATCGGAGTGCAGGGAGAGGAATATCTGCCTCAAAGTTCCAAACTGAATTTTGAGGCAGATATTCCTCCCCCAAAATACTCCGTGTGAACATAGCCTAAAGGAGCAAAAAGCCGCCCAACATTTGTAAAGCAATTTCTCCCGAGTATGGCTATACCCCACATGTGGTCATAAATAGTTTTTCATTAGAAAGTAATTAACCCTTTACGGACTGAACCATTTTTTTCTTTTCCTTTTTAGTTTTTCCCTCCCCGCTTTCCAAGACCCATAACTTTTTTATTTTTCCGTCAATAGAGTGGTGTGAGGGCTTATTTTTTGTGGGACGAGTGGACATTTTTATTGGTACCATTTTTTTGGTACATACAACTTTTTTTTCACGTGAGCCCGCTCCATACATCACCCCCCACACTACGACATGCTATGTCATGGTGTGCGAAGGGGTTAATGCGCAGCGGATGGTGCAGAGTGAAAATTAAAATTTTCCACTGATATGCCATTTTAGTGCACTATATGTTATGCCCAGTTTGTGCCACTGAAGATAAATACCTGGACGTGAATTGTTGTTTGGGCATGCTGTAGGGCTCAGAAGGGAGGGAGCGGCATTTGGCGCGCAGATTTAGCTTGTCAGTTCTGTTTGGCGTTTTACTGGTATTTCAGTTTATAATGTGGGGGCATATGTAATCTGTGCGGAGAGCATCAGGCCATAATAAGAGGGTATAATAATGCAGTAAATAATAATTCATAGATGTGTGGCCGGTGTCGCACTGATAAGCGGTGCCCAATCGTATCCGCTTTTGGAAAACTGCACATTTTGCATCGCCATATTCTGAGAGCCAGAACTTTTTTATTTTTTCTCCACCGGAGCTTATTCGTTGCGGGACAATCTGTAGTTTTCATTGGTACCATTTTGGGGAACATGCGGTTTTATTTATTTTTTATCACTTTTTATACAATTTTTTGGCAAGCCGGTTGACCAAAAACAAGCAATTCTGACAATGTTTTTTACTCTTTTTTTTTTGCGGCGTTCACCGTACGCTATAAATGACCATTTTACTTTATTCTGTGGGTCGATACAATTACGGCAATACCATATGTATATAGGTTTTTTTATGTGTTTGTGCAATAAAATCACTTAATTATAAAATTATTTATTTTCTGTGTCACCATATTCTGAGAGACATATTTTATTTTTCAGTCAAAAAAGCTGTGTAAGGGCTTGTTTTTTGTGGGACGGGTTGTAGTGTTTATTGGTACTATTTTGGCGTACATGCGACTTTTTGATCACTTTTTATTGTATATTTTGAGAGGAGTGGTGACCAAAAAATAGTGATTCTGGCATTGTTTTTTTTACTTATTTTTTTTGCGGTGTTCACCGTGCGGGAAAAATAATATTATAGTTTTATAGTTTGTCGTTACGAACGCGGTGATACCAAATATGTGTACTTTTAACGTGTTAATTTTTTTCCTATAATAAAAGTCTTAGAACCAATGTTTGTTTATGTAAAATATAACTTTTATTTTTACACTTTTTTAAAACATTTTTATTATCTTTTTTATTTACTTTTTTTACTTGTCCCACTAGGGGACACTTAGACTTGCAGCTCTGATCGTATTTCATTTTTCTGCTAATCTAACGATAAATAAGCAGCCAGTTCTAGAATAAGGGTATGTTCACACGTAGTCAACAAAAACGTCTGAAAATCCAGAGATGTTTTCAAGGGAAAACAGACCATGCTTTTCAGCCGTTTTTTTACCAACTCGCATTTTTCGCTGCGTTTTCACGCCGTTTTCGCGGCGTTTTTTACGTCCGTTTTTGGAGCTGTTTTCATTGGAGTCTATGAGAAAACAGCTCCAAAAACGTCCAAAGAAGTGTCCTGCACTTCTTTTGACGAGGCTGTATTTTTACGCGTCGTCGTTTGACAGCTGTCAAACGACGACGCGTAAATAACAGGTCGTCTGCACAGTACGTCGGCAAACCCATTCAAATGAATGGGCAGATGTTTGCCGACGTATTTGAGACGTATTTCCAGACGTAAAACAAGGCAAAATACGCCTTGTATACGTCTGAAATTTGGCCGTGTGAACATACCCTTAGGGTTTTAAACTTTATTTTAATGCTTCTCATTTGTAAGAGCAGTTATTTCATTTTTCTGCAAATCAACCAATAAGTTCGCAGCTAGTTCTATTTAGCTTCAACAGCCAAATGGTTCTCCTTCAAGTTTGAGCCCTGCCATGTGTCCAAACAGCAGTTAATTCTCCTCCTGCTTTTTCTACTTTTTTCCTTGTAAAAATTAAACATTTGCATGTTTTATTGGAAAAATATGTGATTTTCAATTTCACAGCCTAATTCCACTAAATGCTCAGTATACCCCTCGATAAATTCCTTAAGAGGTGTAGTTTGCCAAATAGGGTCACTTTTGGGGGGTTTCCACTGTTTTGGCCCCACAAGACCTCTTCAAACCTGACATGCTGCCTAAAATATATTCTAATAAAAAGGAGGCCCTAAAATCTACTAGGTGCTCCTTTGCTTCTGTATCCTGTACTTCAGTCTATTAGCACACTAGGGCCACATGTGGGATATTTATAAAAATAATAATAAATATTGAGGTTGCATTTTTCTGGTAAAACCTTCCGTGTTACAGAAAAAAATTGAATAAAAGGGATTTTCTGCAAAAAACAAAATTACATATGTAAATTTCACCTCCACATTGTTTTAATCCGTGTGAAATGCCTAAAGTGGTAAAAAAAATAATCTAAATGCTGTTTTGAATACTTTGAGGGGTCTAGTTTTAAAATGGGGTGTTTTATGGGGCTTTCTAATAGATAGGCCCCTCAAAGGCACTTCAGAACTGAACTGGTACCTAAAAAGAAAGGCAGTTGAAATTTTCTTGAAAATATGAGAAATTGCTGTTTATGTTCTAAGCCTTGTAACATCCTAGAAAAAGAAAAGAATGTTCAGAAAACGATGTGAACTTATGGTATATGTAACTATTTTGTGTGTATAATAATCTGCCTAACAAAATCGCTTGGATTAACTAAGGCATTCTAAAGTTATTACCACATACAGTGACATGTCAGATTTGAAAAATGGGCTCTGAGCCTTAGGCCGGATTCACACGAATGGACATGTCGTGAGTTTTTCGCAGCGGACTCACGCTGCGTAAAAATCACGAAACTCTCTGCACGGCCCCATAGACTAATATAGACGTATATCCCGTTCGTCTGAATAAGCCCTTAAGGACCAAACTAGACTGCGTCATTATGGGGTTAATGGAGTTACATGAGAGTATAAATATAGCAGGAATTTGTAAGGATTTCACTGATTGCTTCATGCAGCAAGAATACCCTGCAAGATTTGGATTTTTTGATGAAGCAGGCTGTAACCTCATGCTAAAGGATTGGAAGTCATCCAAACTATTAATAGAAATGTCTGTCCTGCTAAAAATAGTTCAAGCATCTCCAAAAAAGCACAAATTTATACATGTTTCCATGGGAGCCTGGGCTCTGGATCTTTTCATTTAAGTGCTTTAACTTTGGTAATTTCTACTTTTGTGAACCTCATACAATTATACAGTACACAGCTCAAAGGGCTATATATATAGCAAAATTGGCATGAGAAATAGATGAATAAAGCTTTATAACTGAAAAGAACCTTGCAACAAAGCATCAGGATGTCTTGGGCAAGACTGTGAATTTTGTATAGTATTTCTAGATTTTTCAAAGGCACTACTACACAAATGTATGGTGCATATGTACCGCCTCTGGCATGACCTAGCAGGCATTAACTAGGGCAGACCTGGGGGCCTTTATTAGGCCCCCCAACTGCCATAGAAGACACCGACACCCTGCGATCACACGTAGGGTACCGGTGGGGTGAGAGAGGGAGCTCCCTCCCTCTCTCCAAAACCTCTCCGATGCGGCACTCGCTAATGAGCATCACATCTGAAGGGTTAAACGAGTGAGATCGATACAGATATCGATCTCACCTGTTAGAGCAGAGATGCTCCCAGCCCTCAGCTACCTCTGGGAGCAGGATGATTTAATGGCTCTATTTATTTATTCCGATGCAGCGCTGTAAAAAAGCTACTGCATTGGAATAAAGACCATTAGTGGCCACCGTAAAAACACTATGGGGTGGTCACTAATGGGTTAAAACTCATGAGACAGTAACTACCGCAATGCGTAGGGTCTTTACCCTCTTTTGGTATTATCGAGATATGGGCTTCAAGCCCATGAGAAATGGTGATAACTTTTAAGAGAGTTACATACCTTGAGGAAAAATGTCAGCAGGATGTATCCAAATTGTTTATAATATGAGGCTGGAAGACCGTAAGGTCCCGGGGACTTACTAGAGGGCATACTCGAGAGTGCATCACTGAGTTCTTTAATTGTGAAAGGGGACTCGGGCAAGGTTTTTTGGGTATCAGTCAAGGTACGAAGAGCGTGGGAATCTAGGAAAAAGTCTCAATCAGTAAGGATCTGTCTGCAAGCACCTTGGGTGTCTCCTCAGGGTGCAGGTCGTACGGTGATTGATAAAAGGAGCAAAGCTCAGCTAAAATGTCATTCGTGTCCTCGAGCATGGCTCTGGTATTAGAGCAAACTTTGGGGACATAGCTCTGCTGTCGTCTCTTTTTAGCCCAGTATACCATAAATTTTCTCCCCCTGTCACCATGCATGTAGAATTTATGAGTGACTGTGGTATATGCCTTTTCCGTACACAAGTTCATACACTTTTTCAGTTTTTCTCTGCAAAGTATGAGTGAGGAGAGAAACCCCCTGAGACGCAGAACGTTTGTGTTTGCTTCCAAGATCAGATATTAGAGAAAGGAGGTCGTCAATTTCCCTGTTCCTCTCTCTTTTCATAAACGACTCTATACTTATAAGGACCCCTCTGATCACTGGTTTATGAGCTTCCCATATAGTATTGGAGGAGACATCAAGCATATCATTCTTCGCGAAGTAAGATTTCAGCACTAACTCAATCCGCTGCTTATTACATGTTGAGTAAAGGAGGGTGTCCTTAAGTTTCCAGTTATATTGTCTAGGCAAAAGAGGAACAAGGACATTGGGACATGGTCCGAGAGGAGACTGTTGCCTTTAGAGTGCGAATCTACAAAAGTGAGTTGGTTATTTGTGTTGAAAAGTTAGTCTAATCTTTGGTAAGAATGGTGGAGGTGGGAGTAGACGATGTAGTCCATAGTACTTGGATAAAAGGACCTCCAGACATCAATAAAATGCAAAGAGCTTATGCGTCTGCAGATTTTCCTTAGCCATGAGTAGCTGTAAAATGACGTTCCCATGTAGGAGTCAAGAAGAGGCTCTGGGGTAATATTAAAGTCTAAGCCTAGGAGTGTTAGGCCCTCAGAGAACTGGGGGAATGTTCCTAGAGTGGCAGACAGCCAAGGAATCTGTCCCGAGTTTGTAAATGTTCCCAATGGTCATCAAGGTGTTTGCCACTTTACCATTTATGAAAAGAAAGCGGCCTGCACTATCTGCAATCTAGGAGATCAATTCAAAGGGAATGTCAGATCGGAAAGCTATACTGACGCCGTTACGTTTGCCACTATCATTATATGAATGGAACCAAGTTAAGGTGTTTTAGGAAGGTTTGGAATTTTACCTTTTTAAAAAGTGCTTTTCCTGCAGCAGCAGCAGCAGCACAGATGACACCATCTTCCTAAGGGAGTGGATGACCCGGGAGCACCTAGCAGATGAGTTGAAGCTCTTGACATTCAGTGCTGTGATCCCAACACGTGACATAAACGCACAAGTATATAGAGAAAATAAGAAGCACAGAAAAAATAACAATAACAAATAAACTTCTTTTTATTGTGTAAATAGGAATATTTGCACTGATCTAAAGTGTGATAGTAGTCAGTTATGAACTGACTAGCGAAGAGGCAGGGTGGCGGGGAGAGGAGCGAATGAGTGTATAAATATATGCACCCGTGAGCTCATGTCATCCCGGCTCAGGGACGTCTATGTTTCAAGACAGATTATAGCAAGGGAGTGTAAGAAAACACTTTCTAAACAACCTGTAAGAAAAAAAAAAGTTAAAGGCAATATATCCTTAGACAGACTAAGCATAAATATGGAGAACGTACAGTCTTTAACTAAGCTGAAAGTCTATCATGGAGGATTGTTTGCTGGTATCTTCTTAGGTGGGCGGGATCTGGGTTTCAGCCAGACGTCCAGTTTAGGCAGAGAGGCAAGAGAAGCTACATCTGTGTACGGTTGCCATGATGGAATAATGGTGTGGTCAAAGTCTAGTGGAGGACAAGCCTTCTTTACGTCTTCCAGAGAGCGAATAATGAACAACTGACCCTGGAAGTGGTAGGATAGGCCAAAAGGGAAGAGCCATTTGTATTGTATTTTTAAGTTCCAGAGTCGTTCAGTGAGGACTCCCAGAGACCTTCGTTTGCTCAATGTGGAAATATCCTTAAAAACAGTCCGTTTATGTCCTTCAAATTTAAGGTCCGGCATAGTTCTTGCCTTACAAAGCACTGCTTATTTAACAGGGAAGGACAGCAGTTTGCATAGGATATCCCTTGGGAGTTCTTTTGGTTGTGAACTGAGGGCCCTGTTGGCTCTTTCAATCTGTAGGTCCGGGGGCGAGTCAGGGCTGAGGACGAAGTCCAGGATATTCTTAGTCATGGACATAGTCTCATGTGGAGGGTAGTTTTGTGGCATTCCCCTTATCCTCAGATTGTTTTGTCGACCCCTATTGTCCTAGTCTTCCAGATAGGTGTGAAGAGAGTGCAGGTGGGTTTGACATGCTAAGAGAGCAATAGAGGTAGCATATCCGTGGGTGAGAAGAGCAGTTTGGGTTTCTTCGAGAAGTTCAACTCTAGCCCCAATATGTTGGACTTCCTGTATACTATCGGCAAGTTCTCGCATTACGGTTTGTAGGGCTTTCTTGAAAATCTTTTGTAAGCCTTTAGTAGAAATGGAGATCATTAAGGTTGGATCAGACATTGCCTCTTCCTCCACATAACTCTTAGCATCTGAAGTTTCTGGGTGGTCGGTGGACACCAGGGTGCTTATAGTGGAAGGTGTTAACCGCTGGGGCGAGTGTTTTTTCAGGTATTTATCCATGTCTGGTTGAGTTTTCTTCTGTTTTGGTAGTGGAATGGTGTCCGTGTTTAGCTTGACCTATTTTCACCATATTGCTTTGTATATGCGTCAGAGTGAGCCGGGAATGAAAGGTCCGCATTGCAATCACATTTGTTTAATAAAGTTCAGACGTGTATGTTGAGTTAGAACAGCAGGAGTGGGGTAATTAGGAAACTTAGTTGCGGGTCAGTCGCCCTTAAAGCTGTAAAGTGCTTTCACCTCCTATTTAAGGTCAGAAAAAATTAGAGCCATGCCACTGTCGGATCAGGAGGATAGGGCTGGAGATCAATCCCAATTAAATGAAATAGGCACCCAGGTGTTGGGCGTCTTAGTTCAGTATGGAAAGGGCAGCGGAAGCGTTGAGGGGGTGAAGGGGGAGGATGAGGGGGACCCCTGCGACACAGCCGGTTGTCAAAGGGTTTGTCCCCTAATTAACTGCCTTTTAGAGACCACTCACTGTCCCAATATAATGTCCCTCAGCTGGATGTGACCAGGAGAGTTGTCACCGATGTTTTAAGGACTCTGTCAGTGGGTGGGGCAGAATCACAAGTCCTGCAGAGGGCACAGTGAGCAGACAGGTCTTTACTCACAGTTACAGTGTGTCCAAGATGGTGGCCGTGTTGCGTTGAACGCCGAGTAGGCCAAGTTGTGGGGCTCCACTGAGTGGAAGCGGGTATCTGGCAGCTGTGGTATGGTAGGCCGTGGGTTCAGTATATAGCTCTGTTGTTTCTGGAGCTCCTGGTGAACACTGGATGAGCCACCCCTGCGGCCGTGGCGGAGATTGAAAATTGGGGCCGCGGTCTCTGAACAATTTCAGTGTCAGAACACTCAGCAGGAGTTGCTGAGTGTGGGACTGATCTCGGGATCCCAAATAGCACACAGGGACCGAGCTGGATGACACTGGATAGGGTTTGGTAAGCAGGAGCTCTCTCTAAGTGTGTCCATTTAAGTGTCCTGCTATCCACGCCCCCACGCCATGGTCACTATTGACCGTGGCATCTAAGCAGTTAAAATGGCCAGGAACAGAGTGCTCTTTAGTGCAGGGTGTCAGCTGTAATAAACAGCTGACAACCGGTAGCGTACGAAGTGGGCTCAGCGCATGACGTGCAGATACATAGGTTGAAAAAAGACACAGGTTCATCGAGTAGAACCTTTCTCAATAAATTACTTGTTGCTTGATTAATTATAACCCCCAATGCCACCTATCAGTAAATAATCATCTAGCTTTTTTTACGTGCTGACATAGTATCCGCCATTACTACATCTTGGGGTAGGGAATTCCACACTCTAACTGTAAAGAACACTTTGAATGAATATGCCCTGTTCCTTTGTAGAATCCTTGGAAAGAATAGATTATGTGATAGTTCTTTGTATTGACCACACATATATTTATACATGTTAATAAGATCACCTCTAAGGCCTGATTCAGATGAACGTTGAACACGTCCGTGAGACGGCCGTTAAAACAATGGCCGTCACACGGACGCATGTATTTCAAATGGCCGTTGTTTCAATGGACTGTGTGAAGGGTCCTTTGAAAAATAGAACATGTCCTATTTTGTTCCGTTTTCACAGATCCCTCCATAGACTCAAGTCGTTATTCACGTCTGAGTTTCCCCACGTTCATCTGAATACCAAGGTCATTCTCATGTTCCGTTATCCCCAGCTTTATTCCATAAAAATGTATATGCATTAACACTATTATTGCATCCTAGGTGCATTACTTTCCATTGATAGACATTAATATATGCCATGTTTTTGCGCATGCTGCTAGCTTATCTAGGTCTTTCTGTAATATGTTATAGTCAATCTGAGTTTAAAGTATCCCACAAAGTTTTGTATCATCAGCAAAAACTGACACCTTGCTATTAATCCCATCCACAAGGTCATTAACAGTGGCGTAACCACCGCTGTAGCAGCCGGGGGGCAAATGGGGGGGCCCGTACCGCCCGCTGACATGCCCCCCCATTTGCCCGGTGGTGCGGCTAGCAGCCTTTACGGATGCTACAGCAGTGGCGATGCTACTACGGGGCCCGCGCCGCCGGGCCTCTTACATTTATGTGCCAGGCGGCACGGGCAGTCTCATTCCCGGTGGCGTCGCTAGCACCGGAGGGGGCCCCCCTCTAATTTGTGCCCGGGGCACATGCCCCTCCTGACCCCCCCCCTAGCTACGCCCCTGACTTGAGGTGAATAAATCCACCCTTTTTCATCGATCTTGAAGTCCTGGTGCCGTTACTCTGCTCTATGGTTTTCGTATGTTTAAGTTGGGGAAGTGATTCATCCTCTGGTAAGCGTGCACATGGCCTAATATATGTTTTTTTGGAGTGCTGTGTTCATCTACAATTTTACTATAATATATATATATTATATATATATATATATATATATATATATATATATATATTGGACAAACCATATGGGATAAAATAACATTTGGTCATGCAAACGTCTGGTAAGCCATTAGTGAAACATACAGATTTCTTGAAGTTGGCTCTGTAACCACTTGTAAGGCCTCATTTACACGAGCGTAATATACGCGCGTGCGACGCGCGTGCTTTTCACGCGTGTCGTACGCACCTATATTACTCTATGGGGCAGTTTAGACGATGCGTGAATTTTGCGCAGCGTGAGTGCGTTGCGTAAAACTCACGACATGTTCTATAATCGTGCGTTTTTCGCGCATCCACGCACCCATTGAAGTCAATGGGTGCGTGAAAACCACGCATGCCGCACGGAAGCACTTCCGTGCGAACTGCGTGATTCGCGCAAGAGCTGTCAAAAGGATGAATGTAAACAGAAAAGCACCACGTGCTTTTCTGTTTACAAACATCCAAACGGAGTGTCAAATTAGAGATGAGCGCACCGAACTTCACCGGGTTCGGCCGAACTCGTTTTGACCGAACCCGGCAAAAAATGTTCGGGTACGCGACGTCAGGAGACAGTCACTGCCCACGGTGCTGAAAGACTTAAACTGTTTCAGCACCATGGACAGTGACTTTCGATCACAATATACATATACGTGTACAAAAAAACAGAAGTTCGGACTTACCGATAAGTCCCGGCTCCTTCCTCCAGTCCGACCTCCCGGGATGACAGTTCAGTCCAAGTGACAGCTCCAGCCAATCACAGGCCAAGCACAGGCTGCAGCCAATCACAGGCTGCAGCGGTCTCATGGACTGCCGCGTCATCCTGGGAGGTGGGGCCGGACGACAAGAGAGGGACGCGTCACCAAGGCAACGGCCGGGAGACCGGACTGGAGGAAGCAGGCAGTTCATGGTAAGTTTGAACGTCTTTCTTTATTCACAGGTTGGTGTATATTGTGATCGGCATTCACTGTCGAGGGTGCTGAAAGAGTTACTGCCGATCAGTTAGCTCTTTCAGCACCTTGGACAGTGACGGGCGTCGACTAGCCTCATCTCTATGATGGCGGCTGCGCGAAAATCACGCAGCCGCGCATCATACACGGATGACACACGGAGCTGTCAAGTGCCTTTTGCGCACGCAAAACGCAGCGTTTTTTGCGCGCGCAAAACGCACACGCTCGTGTAAATCAGGCCTAAAACAGATATCTTAATATGAAAATGAGCCAATGATTATATTAACATGTAATATAAACCAACTATAATTCTGACTTCTGTTGAAAGCAGAAACATTTTTTGTCAGATCCTTAAAGAATCAGCCATAGCATTTACTTTAGTAATGCACCCAAGGGACCTCCGCCTCTTGCTAAGTATTTTAATTAACATCAGTTTGAATTCAGATCATTAATTAGGTCTGCATGTGAGACAAACAAAATGTCACTTTTATACATGTACGTGATGCTATTTCTATAAATAGTTTTTTCTCAATTTAATTTTATTAATAAGAAAAAAATAATAGAAAGATATGAACATAACGCCAAAAATATATGTCGTTATTTATAAATTCCCAGAAGTCAGACCACGTTAATGAGACATTTATAACAAATCCATTTCATAACAGTGCTTGTGAGAAAAGGAAAAAAAAACAGACCGGGAAACTTATTCAAACTGATGATACATTAACCCCATAATGAAATGAATGAATTCATTAACATCATAAAAATTACAAAAAAAAACGCTAAGGTTTTGTTCACACAGCAGTTTGGTTCAGTTTTGCAGGCAAAAAACAAAATGGATCCCAAAGAGTGGAAAAGCATAAAGGCAAAAAAATAACGACCTTTTGACTAATGGAGATGATAAACACCCCTGGCCTTAACCCCTTGACGCACCATGACGTACCAGCACATAATGGTGCAGGGGGAGAAGTATGGAGCACGAGTGTCTGCTGTGTTTTACAGCCGACACCTGAGAGTAATGGCCAGGAACAGCGATCACGCTGTTCCTGGCCGTTTAACCCCTCAAATGCTGCGTTCAATCGCGACCACAGCATCTGAGGCGTTATAGAGAGGGGGCATCCCCCTCCGACAGCTCACCGGCGGCCCCATAGCGTGATCGAGTGTTGCCAATGGGGCAATAAGGGCCCCCAGGACTGCATTTACTCTGCCTCTGTTAAGCCCTGCCTGTTAAACCCCCCTTTTCCCATTTTTCCTCTAAAGTAATGTAAACATTTTTTTTTAAAAAATTGGTATCGCTGTGTCCGTAAAAGTCCGAACTATAACAATACCAGACCAGAATCGCATAAGACCAGAATCGCAGTTTTTTTGTAAACTTAGCGATATAAACATTTTTTTATAAAAAGTGATCAAAAAGTCGTACGTACCAAAAAAGTGTACCAATAAAAACCACAGCTCGTGCAGAAAAAATAAGCCCTCATACGGCTCAATCGACGAAGAAATAAAAAAGTTATGGCTCTCAGAATGTGGCGACACAAATAATTATTTTTTCTAACAAATACGTTTTTTCTTTGTAAAAGGAGTAAAACATTAAGGAAACTATAAAAATTTGGTATCACGGTAATCGTATTGACCAGCAGAATAAAGTTAAATTATTGTTTTTGACATACGGTGAAAGACGTACAAACTAAACCCAAAAGAAATGGAGGAATACGTTTTTTTACAATTCCACCCCACAAATATTTTTTTTGCCGTTTCCCAGTACATTATATGGCACTTTAAACAGTGCCAGTAGAAACGACATCTCCTCTCGTAAAAAAAAAAAAAGCCCTCACAGCACTCCATTGATGGAAAAATAAAAAAAGTTATGTCTCATAGGAGGCAGGGAGTGAAAAACGAAAATCAAAAATGAAAAAATGGCTTGGACTTCAAGGGGTTAAAGGGAACCTGTCACCATCATTTCACCTATTAAACCAGCAATACTTGGTGGTAGTGGGTGAACCTATAATTATCTTCTTAGTCGGCTCTGTACCTTTAGTATTCAGTTTTTTAGTTTCTGCACCATATGCTAATGAGCATAAGTCATATCTTCATTTGAAAAGAGTCATATCTTCATTCCTCAAGCCTTTCCGAGTTTACCCTGCCTCCTTACAGTTGATTGACAGCTCCCCGCCTCCCCCAGCACACACAAAATCCTGCGCTTGCACATCGATGACCTACTCTGGTGCGTACGCACAACGGGACACCATAGCGACCCATGTGCAGTAACTAGATTTGTGGCCGGGACGAAGCAGGCAAGGGTGTCGGAACATAAATGATCTATCTTAAACGAGATTTAGGCATTCAGGCGAGTTTTTGGCAGTCGGCGGCTGTAAGAAGAGGAACAAATGAGATTGAGGGAAGAAGGAACACTTCAAATAGCCATATCTCCAGCTGTGAACCACCTACAACAGTGGTTCTGGTGGCATTTGAAAGATGAGATTCTAATCTTTCATATGGCAGGATCGCCGATCTAGCTGTGAAACAACCCGAGGTATCACAAGTTGAAAACACAGTCGGGAATGGAAGCTGTATACTTTATGATCACACTGTGTTGCTTGGCTGGGAAGAGAAAAAACCATATGATGCTGATTGGACAGCGTCAGACAGAAAACGTTACACCGTCCAGAGTGAAAATAAAGAGTCACCTGCCATTTGGCAAGTATAGCCAAATTAGCATATTTAGAAAAAGGCACATAACTCTACTTTAACAGTATAGAATTTGTGGACCTCTATGACATCCCTAAATTCCTCCGTAGAAAACGGAGCAGTAATATGTGCATTAGCCCTCAAAGTGAACATACACTTCTGTATTACTGGAGCTGTAAATCCCATTTGTGGATGCTCCATGGTACCCCAGTCTGAGATTAAGTGTACAATCTTAGCATTGATGTATGTCATTTTACAGCAACTATACTTGTTATTGATTATAGTATAGACGTAACGTATAGTTTAACATGTCTGCATGAAACATTGCTAACATTTTTATAATTTCCTTTAGCCGTGGAGTATAGCAATCTGTCACTGCTTTACTGCATGGCAAGGAAACAGCAGCTTCTCACAGCATTATAGCTAGACACGAGCAGATGCTATATGTAAGCCGTCTGATCCATGATCAACATTCTCTCCTGCTAATCCTGATGTAATTCAGCTAATTTAAATGTCATAAACAATCGATCAGAAATGACAGTTTTGAGCTGAAAACGACGTCAATTTCTTTGTCTTCTTGCCTTTTTTCTTCTTATATCTTGGTGCTAGTGACTGATAGTAACCATAGCAATTTCTACAGAGAAAGAAAAGGTACGCTTGACTATGCCACAGAGGTAATCCTCGGAGCCTTTTCAATTATCTTTGCTTTCAATGCCAATGGCTGATCTTTTTAACCCATTTTAGTCATAATCGTCTTTACATTGTCTAGTGGGAATTAATATTAAACATCATTGATGGATATTTTAATTCAGTGGTATAATGCGTAGAGGAAGTGATCAAAGAAAGATATCTGAATAAGTGTATTCTCAGATTTAGCTTCCAAAAATCTGATTTAACCCCCCCCCCCCCCCACCAACAAAAAAACGCTCGTTATTTGATTGTGGCAATATTAGACATCTGTTCTTCTGAATACAGTATGATAATGTCAATCTGAATTGGTTGGCATAGAATCAGACGCAGTCTGTGCTCCGCTGGAAATGGAATAGTCCAGGCTGTTCCCAGTGACATGCAATATGTTAGTATGCTCATCAGTAGTGTTCGTATAATTTGATTGGTAAACTATAGACATTACCCTACGTGTAGGTCCACACTAGTGTTTTTAATCTGTTCTTCACATCCATTTTATATTATTTCGTTTTGATTGTCACGCAAAACAGATTCCGTTTACTATAAAGTGCATTGTGATCTATTTCTTCAAATTTAAATCCATAAAAAGTAAATGTGACCTCTGAATTGATTTGACGAAGGCACAAAAAGGATGTGGCATAATCCAATGTATTCCGTCCTTCTAGGGAAGAATGCGATGAATTACAGAAGCAACACATGGCAGCTTAGAGTTGCTATGGGTCCATATGACCCGTAGTCCAGTCTGTGCATCGCCATGCGGTTCTATGCAAGCAGCATTGCTTGTTGACATCAAAGTTGGCAGCGCTTTGTTCACAAATAAAATGTATCTTTAGGTTTGTTAATGGTATCTTTGCGTCTTCTATGATTGCACACATTTATCGTGTTGCTGGATAATCTCTTACTTTTCCATTTTTCCAAGTATTACTGTGTTTTCCACTAAACCTTAATATGTCTAATATGCAAAAGCTTAAGCATGGTCATTTATTTCTTCAGGAGTTTGCTTTGTTTTTCCTTTTTTTACCATTTACGGTATTCTGAAATGTCATTCTATATAGGAGGCAGTCTAAAACCCTCCTAATATCTTAAATAGGAGATTGTGGTACTGTAGGCTTGGCTTGGTAGCTAAGTCTCCAGGCAATAATTGAGTTTTACATTTTTGCTATTGCAAAGGTAGGATAAAGGGCAATTACCCAGTGCCTCCGCCACACTTCCCTCTTAATGTTTTAAACTTATATCATGGCTACCACAGTGGTAATATATTTAAGAAACTGTCTTGCGTTATTTAAGCTCTATATACATACCTGTTATGATTTTATGGAAAAGTTACTATTATGTAGGCACTTGACTTCGACATGGGTATTGTATATGTCTAGGACTTCTTAATTATACTCCATAACACTTACCGACCAGGAATAAAAATTCGGACACACTGCGTGAAGCTGGCTATAGCAGCCTCTTTTTTTTTTTTAACAAAATACATTATCACATGCTGTTATAAATAACATTACTAAAACTATGAGAAGTGCTGTCATAAACATGGAGGTCTTAGAAAGTCCTTATCTTCGGTACCAGCTAACCTCCCCAGTCGCACCTCGCCGAGTCAGGGTTTACAAATATGTCATGGTACTGCAACCACCGATTCTATTGAACCTATTCCTGGGGACTGCTCCCAGAGGAAACCACCATTCTCCATTCTTCATAACAAGGGTCCAATACCTCTGATGGGCTCAGACTCCCTCAATAAATGCCATCCAAGACCTCCTCACCGCCAACTGCTGTTGCAAAGAAAGGAAAAAACATAGAACAACAATTAGCAAAACCAAAGCCTTGCCTCACACACCAAAATTATCAAAAAGGCGGGCTGTTGTCCGTTCCAGAAGCCAAAAGACACTGATCCTCCTGATGACACCTCCTGATAAAAGGTACACTTGACCTCCCTTAACCTTCTTACCACATCCTTGTTAACCTAATGGGATCAAACTCCACCTCCTCTACCATTAAGCCTTTCTATTCCCTCTAGTCAGTCCTTGTCTACAAACCCACTGATGTACAGGCCTACACTAAGGGCAGTATTTGGCACTCTGTAGTAGCATTATTTTTATATTTGTATAAACATTTATATATTTATATATATATATATATATATATATATATATATATATAATGAGAAAAAGAATAAAGCAGCACAGCGACAGTAGTGGGTGCAGGCCTCCTAGGTTGAGGCTAGGAACCATTGTTAATGTAATCTAAAAAAAATGAGGAGGCAGCAACGTTTCGATCCGTCTCTATTGGATCTTTGTCAAGCTTGACAAAGATCCCATAGAGACAGATCGAAACGTTATCTGCCTGGGGTGAATAAACACACCACTTTTTTTCACCAATTTCCTTGGAGTGCTGCCTCTTCATTTTATATATATATATATATATATATATATATATATATATATATATATACCTCAGTATGCCCTAACAACAGGAGATTAGTTCAGACAGCCCTGGGGTCCTTCAATGGACCCTGGGCTGTCTGGCCATACAAGTTATGGGCTTTGATCGCGTCACAGTTATCGTCTGTGATGTGATCAAAGTGCAGTCCCCTCTCCTTGAATGCCGCAATCATCTTTCATCGCGGCATTCAAAGGGTTGATGGCGGAGAGATATTTCTCTCCTCTACGCTGCCAGAGCGGGGCTGTGGCTGTGTATTACACCCATTGCCCCGCTCTCGATTGCGCGCACAGATGGCTGTCACACAGGACGAGAATGCCTGTCCTAATGTGCCAAGTACTCGCCGCTCAGGGCGAGCATTCTTGTCCTATGTCGGCAACCAGTCAAACAACGAAATTAGATTACAAAATATATAAAAAAGGTTCTATAAATCATAGTTGATCATAGTTGATCCGCAAGGGCATATAACGACCTTAGTTTCCATTTCTTCAAAAATCCACCAATTTTGAATTTATTCCTTGCTATCATGTATTTATACTTATAATTAACATTACCTTTTTGAATAATATGAGTTATAGCTGGAATATTGGTTGATTTCCAATTTTTAGCTATTGAAGACATACTAGCTGATAAGATATGAATGATAAGCATGCTTGAGAAAGGCTCTAGTGTTTGAGCCAAAACGTTGCACCAGGGCAATTAAAGAGGCTCTCTCGTTTCAAGTAAGTTTTGAGTGCTGCCTATTCTTTTGAATATTTTCTACCTGGAAGGGAGTTTTTGTCGGGTCCCCGGGACGCACACCCATCAATGTTTTATATACTAATGCTGCTGGACGGTGGACTGTGTACATGTGTATATATATATATATATATATATATATATATATATATTTATTGTTATTAGTGGACCTATAAGGGTGCAGTCACATGTGGCGTATTTGCTTTGTATTTCAGCAGCGTAAATATATACGCTGCATAAAATTTTACAATGTAATCCTATGGGAAATCGCAAGAAATTAAGAATTTTGTCTGATTCCATTGTAAAGTCTTCCGCTGCATATTTTAATGCTGCAGAAATATTAGGCAAATACACCATGTGTGACTGCACCCTTAATATTTTATTTTCATCCCATTAAAAGTTAAGGTGTCCCAGGGGCTTCAATAGACTCTAATATGGCCTGGCTTTAACCTATGTTATTTCTTGACAGGTTAGATGACATCAATAAAAGGAAACCAGCAGCAGTGTTGCAGAAAAATGTACGTATATCAGATCTACAAGAAATCACTTTGAATTGAATTGCCTGAAACGCATTTAGGGGGGGGGGGGGGAATCGACCTGATTACCATAGACATAAAAGAATGGCAAGACCCCTATTAAACTTATTCCCATGCTGCTAGAAAGATAATCCTTTTTAAAGCACATACTATAGAAATGATGACTATCACTTTCTTATTGACAATGCTTCTTCCAAATGGTTTTGCATTACCATTTATTAATACTGCATGCAATGGAAGTTCTTCTTTGCCCTTATGCCAATAAAATTGTGTAAACTATAACGCTATGTCCACATGACAGCATATTTCACCCTATAAATTGCATCATCTAGACTTGGCAATAGTCTGTGCATCCATATTTCATTTTGTCCTGAGGACTGAACAGTATCCTTCCTCTTCTTACTGGTTATCACTGGTTCTAAAATAGTAATTGTCCCTTTAATGCTAGCTGTTTTAACATTTTAGCTCTGCCGTTTCTATAATGAACACCACCTTTCTGTGTGTGCATTGTTATGATTCCCCTTGTCAAAGGGCTGTGTCCCTACATACTGCCAGTCTCCAACCATCGCTGACAGTATAATACCGTGTAGGGACACTTTCTCTTGACAATAGGAATGGTAGCAGGCATTTGTCTATTAGTCCTGGAACACAAAGATATGAAGAATACAAGGATTACCTGCAACAGACATGTCAGTAGAGGGGACAGATCCCCTATAGATCCAGTGACTCACAAGTGACGTCTTCTCTGATAGGAGCGGTTTTCTTTTCTACTCCATCTGACACAGACCGTTATGGCGACTTCTCCTGATGAGACATCTTGGCCCATCACTTCTGCAGCCATTTCCAGCCACTATAGAAACATACTAATTCAGACACCAAGGCCCATACATTAAAGGAGTTATCCGGACACGGATCGTTTTATATACTGATGACCTATCGATGTGCCTGAACAATCCCTTTTAGTCAGACTAGATCATAGAATACATACAGACCCCAGACCTTCTAAACTATTGCAGTCTCCAGACCAGACCCCTACACAAATACAGACCCCAGAACAAGCACCCTAAATAAATACAGACCTCAGACCAGACCACTAAATAGACCCCAGACCTGACCCCCTAAACTAATAATGACCCTAGACCTGACTCCATTAATATAGATCCCAGACCCCCTAAACTAATACAGACCCCTACATAAAGACCCCTAAACTAATACAGACCCTAGACCAGGCCCCTTAAACTAATACAGAACCCTAAACTAATACAGACCCCATAAACTTTTACAGACCAGACCCCCTAAATATGGACACCAGACCTCAAACTAATACAGACCCCAGACCTGACCCCTACACAAATAATGACCCCAGACCTGACTCCCTTAAGTAATACAGACCCCAGACCAGACCCCCTATTCTAATACAGACCCCAGACCAGACCCCTAAATACAGACCCCTAAATAAAGAACCCAATAACTAATACAGACCCTAGAACAGGCTCCCTAAATAGACCCTATAAACTAATACAGACCCCAGACCAGACCTCCCGCGGCTTGAGGGGGCCCGTGCCGCTAGCTGACACGCCCCCCCATATGCCCGGTGGTGCCGCTAGCAGTAGTTATTACTGCTACAGTGGTAGCGCCGCTACTACGGGGCCCACGCCGCCAAGCCCTCTCATGCCCGTAGGCGTCGCAAGCACCGGAGGGGGCCCCGGTGCTAGCAACAGCCAAATACATGCATTAGCGCTGAATGGCCGGGCATTCAGTGCCTTAGAATGACGCTGATTGGTGGGGCAAAATGACTTGCCACGCCAATCAGCGCCTTTCAACTACGTTAGCGGCGCGATGACATCATCGCTCCGCTTCCATGCTTGAAAGGCTCCTGCAGACCTGCTCAGAAAAAAAACAGGTCTGCATTGCCACCGTACAACGCGGGAACGGCATCATGTGAGTATGTAAAGTTTTTTGTTTTTTTCTAATAAAACTGAGTGGCATTGTCTATAGTGGGGGCTCTATCTACATGGGTGGTCTATATGTGGGAATGTGGGGCACTATCTACAGGGGGGTCTATATGTGGGCCACTATATACAGGGGATCTATATGTGGGGATGTGGACCATTATATACAGGAGGGATCTATATGTGGGCCACTATATACAGGAGGGGTCTATATGTGGGCCACTATATACAGGGGTGGTCTATATGTGGGCCACTAAATACAGGGGGGTCTATATGTGGTGATGTGGGCCACTATCTACAGGAGGGTCTATATGTGGGGATGTGGGCCACTATATACAGGGGGGTCTATATGTGGGGATGTGGGCCACTATCTACATGGGAGTCTATATGTGGGGATGTGGGCCACTATATACAGTGGGGTCTATATGTGTGCCACTATATGCAGGGGGGTCTATATGTGGGGATGTGTGGCACTATCTACAGGGGGGTCTATATGTGGGGCACTATATACAGGAGAGCTATATGTGAGACAATATACAGGGGTGTGCTATATGTAGAGCACTATCTATGGGGGAGCTATTTTTTTTAGGCCACTTTCTATAGGGGTGGGCTATATTTGGGACACTATATACAGGGGTGGGTTGCCTGTGGGGCACTAGCAACTTGGTGGCTATATGTAGGGCACTGTTTACAGGGGTGGGCTATATGTGGGACACAATATACAGGGAGAGCTGTATGTGAGACACTATCTACAGAGGTGGGCTATACGTGGAACACTATCTATAGGGGAAGCTATATGTAGGGCAGCACGGTGGCTCAGTGGTTAGCACTATTGCCTTGCAGCTCTGGAGTCCATATGTGGGCACTGTCTACAGGGGCTTCTATGTAGGGCACTTTCTACAGAGGCTCTATGGGGGTCACTATCTACAAGGGGCTATGGGGGAACTATCTACAGGGGGCACGGTGTGTGTGTGTGTGTGTGTGTGCGTGCGTGTGACAAGTATATGGTACTATTATAATCAGGGACACAGTGTATGGCGCTACTATAGTTAGAGTTGCAGTGTATGGTGCTTTATTATATTTAGAGGTGTTGAGAATTTTAACTTCGTTTATAGGTTCAGAAATGTTTGAATAGTGAGAAGCTGAAGACATCTGAGCGGAAAACTGCAGAAATGGGTCATGGCCGGTAGAGATCCATCATAGAGGTCTGGACCGGAGGGAGAAGAAAAGGACTAGAATCAGAGACGTCAACGATGGGTCACTTAATGTAAATGTTTATCCTGCCTCTAATCAGTACTGTACTCACTGTATGATCTGCAGCGAGATGATGGATGGTATGATTTTTTTTCTTGTGAAACAGCATCTCCCAGCATATCCTTACTTTTGTTCGGGCCATGCTGGGAGCTGTAGTTTTACGCCATACAAACCTATACGGCAGGGGTTGCACTAAATTGAGCTGTATTTGTTCTGGTGCTGTATATATGTATTGATCTTGGTTCTGATGCTGTATATATGCACTGAGTTTGGTTCTGATGCTGTATGTAAGTACTGAGCTTTGTTCTGGTGCTGTATCTACGTATGCGATTGGTTTTGGTGCTGTATATATGTAATGAGTTTGGTTCTGGGGATGTATATATGTACTGAGCTTGTTTCTGTTGCTGTATATATGTACTGATCTTGGTTCTGATGCTGTATATATGCACTGAATTTGGTTCTGATGCTGTATGTAAGTACTGAGCTTTGTTCTGGTGCTGTATCTACGTATGCAATTGCTTTTGGTGCTGTATATATGTAATGAGTTTGGTTCTGGGGATGTATATATGTACTGAGCTTGTTTCTGTTGCTGTATATATGTACTGAGCTTGGTTCTAGTGCTGTATTTATGTACTGAGCTCGGTTCTGGTGCTGTATTTATGTACTGAGGTTTGTTCTGGTGCTGTATTTATGTACTGAGGTTGGTTCTGGTGCTGTATATATCTATGAGCTTGTTCTGGTGCTGTATATATGTACTGAGGTTGGTTCTAGTGCTGTATTTATGTACTGAGCTCGGTTCTAGTGCTGTATTTATGTACTGAGCTTTGTTGTGGTACTGTATAAATGTCAGAGCTTGGTTCTGGATCTGTAATTATATAGGATATATTTATAATAACAAAATTGCAGGGCAGATGGAATTGTTCTCAATTCATTGTATATTTAATGGGAATCTGTCAGGTAGTTTTAACCCCTTGAACCGCCACAATGCAGTGATACATGACCTGACAATATTTCCAAACATTCCCTCGTAATGTTTTTTTCAGATGCAGCGAAATCTTTAAAATCCACTTTTAAAACAGTGCACACTATATGTTAATTACTCATTAGAGGGTCATGGGACGGTGCCGTATCCTGAAGAGTCACATAGTCCTGCCTACAAACCCACCTTTCCATGTTTGAGTGACATCTTCCTGGCTGATACAACTTTCTCGGATGCACCATTACTTTGTGGCACTATACACATGGGGGAACTGTATGGCACTATTTACAAGGGGGAGGGCTGTGGCTCTATCTACAGGGGGCTGAGTGTGGCACAATCTACATGGGTCTGTGTGTGGCACTATATAATAAGGGGAGCTGTGCTGCACTATCTACTAAGGGGGGGGGGGCGGCTGTGTGGCACTATATACAAGGGAGGGGGCTGTGTTGCACTATATACAGTGGGGGCTTTATGGCGATATCTACAGGGGGCTGTATGGCACTATCTACATGGGGGAGGTGGGGTTGCTATCTACAAATGGGGTGTGACACTGTCTATAGGCAGGGCTATATAGCACTGTCTACAGGGGGGGCTGTATGGCACATTCTACAGGGGGGCACTATTTATAAGGGGGGCTGCTTGTGGCAAGAGTTTGCTATGGGGCCTAGTCTTTCATAGTTACGCCCCTGTACAGACCCCTTAAACAAATCCATCCCCTTAAACTTACATAGCAGCTCTCCTCAGTCTTCTCTGTGTAATTTTTCTGCTGCTGCTCAAGGTCCTGCGGCCATGTGACCAGCAGGTCTCTAAGCAGTAGTAAGAGCCTTAAAAAACCTACAGACTAACCAGAACATAGTAATCAGACCCGCGGATAAATGGGGAGGCATAGTCCTACAAGACAGATCTGAATATTCAAAAGAAGCTCACAGATTATTGTCAGATACTCTGTATTATGAAGAACTCAAACACAATCCAATCCCTGAATTTGCAATAGAATACAAACTATTGATAGAGACCGCATTTACTAAAAACCTGATATGCAAAAAAGAAAAAATGTTTCTGACTGTTCCGTTTCCAACCATCCCATTCATGTATCACCTTCCCAAAATTCACAAAGCCCTCCTCAACCCGCCAGGCCGACCAATAATCTCAGGAATAGGCTCTCTGACAAGTAACCTATCACATTTCGTAGACATTCACCTCCAACCTCTAGTTTCCAAATTACCTTCCTTTCTTAAGGATTCGACACACGTCATAAGGGATCTTTTTCAACTACAGTCAACCTGTGACATAACCAATATCAATTTTCTGACAGCGGACGTAACCTCATTATACACTAATATCCCACACACACAGGGTGCACAAGTCACCTTAGATTATCTTGCCACAGACTTGCGATATCCAAATACACAGATCAATTTTATTATGGAATGTGTAGATTTTATTCTAACCCATAATGTTTTTAATTCAGAAGGAAAATTTTACAAACAAATAAAGGGATGTGCAATGGGGACACGGTTTGCCCCCTCATATGCAAATTTATATATGGGGGCCTTCGAGGAAGCCTTCATACTCAGTAAACATGTTTTTAGAGATATAATCTTGTTTTATAGACGTTTTATCGATGACCTGTTTTTTATATGGAAAGGCGACTCTGTCACTGCCAGCAATTTTATAGAGCTTTTAAACAATAATACCTTTGGCCTTACTTTTACTCATAACTTTTCAGACACAAACATCGATTTTCTAGATCTAACGATTGGAAAGAAAAACAGACTTTTTACAACTAGGACTCATTTTAAAATGGTTGACGTAAACAGCTATCTCGATTTTAAAAGCGCACATTATCCCCCATGGCTTAGAAATATCCCATTCGGACAATACCGAAGAATTCGGAAGAATTGCTCTGATAATTTAGCCTTTGACCAAGAATGTGGGATTTTAAACCAGAGATTTTTTAGAGAAAGGTTTTCCAAAAAGTCTCATCAAAGGTGCAGAGTCAAAAGCCAGGAGTCTGACACAAAAAGAATGCATCCAAGTAAAATCTACAAACACTAAGTCAAAATTAAGTTGTGAGAGGGTTAAAACCAATTTCATAACTTCATTCAACAAAGGGAGTAAGACCATAGCTACCATTTTCAAAAAACACTGGCACATCCTGACAAACAACCCTTTCTTGAAACCCTTGATACCAGATAAACCTAACATTACATACAGACGGGCGAAAACACTAAAAAATCTAATAGCCCCTAGCAAATTGCGCAATATTAAAACAATAAACCATAGCCTACTTTCAGATTTGAAAGGGTCCTTCAGATGCGGCCAAAACAGGTGCCTATGTTGTAATAATATTTCAAATAAATGCAGGGAGTATCACTCCACAAAAACAGGAGAAAAATTCATGATAAAAGATTTTTTAAACTGCGGGAGTTCTTATGTTATTTATCTACTCCAGTGCACCTGCAACCTTTAATATGTAGGTCGGACCACACAAACCTTAAGGAACCGAATCAATGGCCATAGGTTTAATGTCACTAGGGGATTTTTAAAACAAAGTGTGTCCCGCCATTGTATGTACAAACATAAATGTAATTTTCTGACATTACGGTCACCCCAATCGAACAAATACCAGCGGACCTACCCGATAGATTCATCAGACTCAAGCAGAGGGAGAATTTTTGGATTTATAAATTGGAAACCCTACACCCAAATGGTCTGAATGACCTTACGGAGTCATCTTTAGAATAAATGAAAAACAATAAAACAGAAATAAAATTACAAATATAAGTGTATCCTCAGCTCTATAACCCCCGTCGTCTATGATGACATCATTCAGGACATCGTTATCACTAAAACATCAATGGGCCCTAATCCCACGTTCCTTTCTTCACATATAAAGCTCCTTGTATAACATAATGTCCTTTTAAATAATTATTTTATTATTCACATGTCCAGTCCTTTTATAATTATATATTTATAATAGTATGTATTATTGAGGTATATATAATCTAATCCTTATTGACACAAATCCAAAGTTCTTTTCACAACTCTTTTATTGCTATTCCCGTTTAGGTGAATCTCAAAAAGACATCTACCTTTTGTGATATGTATTTATATCCTCTATCTATAATGAGGTTTTTTATTAATTTCTAATCACTAAATGTCCTTATATCATAGTTCTCTGTTACTAACCTGTTCCGATGCCGTGATCCTCCTTTGACATTTTACTGCTGAGATCCGCGTTCCCATGCGGTCCAACATGCGGTCCATTGAAAGTCGTTTGGTCCCCCACGGCTTCCTTAAAAAAAAATTCTAACTTCTAGTAACTAAGGACGCTTGACTCAGCATTTCGCTCGTCACTGCTATGTTTACGTCAATATCAATCAAAAACAAAAAAAAACTATACCCAACCAATTATGGGACTGTTTTTTCATTCATAGTCAGACACACATATAAAAGTTATCACTTTATTCATAAAGGATTCTCCAGTGGAATCCCGCACTGACCTGTCAATCTGACACAAGCAGTATATATGTCTAACACATAAAACACTTTTTAAATCCTTTGGTATTTCTGTTCTTTTTTATTGAATCATTATGCATGTATGTATTTTAAACTCACAATACTGTTTCTTTATTCTGCTATGTATATGACCTTTGACCCGGTTTTCTGGCGGTCTTTTTTTCCTTGCCGTGATGTATAAATAAGGCAGGAACCGCACAGTCTGTATTGGCCTGAGGAAGACGTCAGTTCGGCGTCGAAACGCGTAGCCTGTTAACAATAAAGCCCGTTGTACCTACCTACCATGATGGTCGTATATTAATCTCTATCCAAGCAGCGCCGTTGGTCCCGTTTTTTCCTACTTCTAATCCTACTACAGTAGTAAGAACTTCAGAGATAAGGTCATGTAACCTTATGTCTAAAGGTCCTTTTGCAGGACATATACAATGCAGTTTCGTCTCTGTTTTTGCCGTGATTAGTGGCAAAATTGCTGCAAAAATGCAACAAAACTACAATGTCGCTCAGAACGCCCTATGATAATCCGCCATTGCTTGTGACCTACCACCTACCTTGGACAAACTAATTTTACTTGCCACCCGTGTTGACATGAGGCTCAGAGAAAGATCCCAAGAGGTTCATCGAAAGAGAAGGCTTCCTAGGTTGGCCCCCAACTTCCAGCAACCCCTCTTGTCCTCATCTGTTGCTCTACCCGAGGTTCCGATGCAAGTGGACTCTGTCTATATTGCGGCCTCGCTGGCCATGTCGTGCGTCTGTGTCCCCAGAAGCCAAAAAACTCCAACGCCTAGGATTGGTTGGAGAGACAACCCTTGGCGACACAGCATTTGACAAAGAACTCTCCTCCAAGCTGTCCATCCCTGTGACTATTGTCGCTGGTGAGAGGTCCCATCTAGTCTCTGCCTATCTGGACTCTGGCTCTGCAGCCAATTTTATATGCGGAGACCTTGTGGATCTCCTTCACCTGCCCACTACCCATCTGGAGAAGCCATTGAGCGTTGCCTCTGTAGATGGACTGCCCCTGCCCGACCCAATATTGTCTGTGTCCAAGCTGCTGAGGCTTCAAGTGGTAGCCCAGCATTCTGAGCTCATCTTTCTGTTTGTCCTGCCCAAGGCTGTCAACCCCGTGCTGCTGGGTTTGCCTTGACTCCGTCTACACGCCCCAGTCCTGGATTGGAACTCCGGAGAGGTTTTCCAGTGGGGCCCCAAGTGACACAACCGCTGTCTGGGGCATATCCATCCACCTCAGTCTCCTCCGCATCGGTCATTGGCAGGGTTGCCCTCTTGCAACTCTCAGTTCTTGGATGTCTTCGACAAGAAGGAGGCAGAGACGTTGCCACCCCATGGAGCGTATGATTGTCCTATTTACTTGGTTCCTGATTCGTCTCCTCCTCGCGGTAGAGTATACTCTCTCTCCTTACCTGAAACCCAGTCGATGTCTGCCTATATTAAGTAGAATCTAGAGAGGGGCTTCATACGCAAATACTCATCACCGGCCGGGGGCGCATTTTTCTTTGTTAAAAAGAAAGACGGGTCCCTCCGACCCTGCATTGACTACCGGAGTCTCAACCAGATCATGGTAAAGAACAAATACCTATTGCCTTTAATCTCTGAACTATTTGATCGCATACGGGTGGCAAACGTTTTTTCCAAGCTAGACCTGCGGGGGATCTACAATCTAATCCGGATTCATCAGGGTGATGAGTGGAAGACGGCATTTAATACACGTGATGGGCACTACGAATACCTGGTTATGTCCTTCGGCCTGTGTAACGCCCCCGTGGTTTTTCAAGAATTCGTCAATGACATTTTCCGTGATTTCCCTTATGTCTGTGTTGTGGTTTATCTCAATGACATTTTGATTTTTTCCCCAGATCCAGTAACTCATCAGAGACATGTCCACCATGTGCATGTCCCGCGATTTTCGGGCGGCTTGCGGCTGACAGTCCGCAGCTGGCCGACCCGAATATCACGGCCGTGCACATGGCTACGGTCGTGTGCATGAGGCCTTATACTTACCTAGGAGTCTGTTTTTTCCTCCAGGCTGGCCTCATGGGATGACACTTCATCCCATGTGACCGCCGCTGCCGCCAATCACAGGCTGCAGCTGTGTCCTGGGATAAAACGTGATCCTAGGAGTCAGGCTTGCTAGCAGGCCGGCTAAGGGCTGCAATTTTCTGCAGCGGACATTCCGGCCGAAAAACTGCACCGCAGTTTGGTGCATTTTTTATCCCGGAATTCCCTGCGACGCACAGGGTGGATACGCTGCGTGCTTTTACGCAGCGTATCCGACCCGTGTGAACTCAGCCTTAATATACTGGAAAGCTGGGGAAAAAATCTTTATGGTGTGGAATGAGAAAAAAACACTGATTCCTTCATTGTTTTTACAGAATTCACTGTGCAGTAATAACAGAATGTTAACTTTATTCTGTGGGTCCATACGATTACGGCGATACCAAATTTATATATTATTATTATGTTTTACTACTTTTACAAGGACAAAACTAATTATTACAAATAAAATTTGTTTTGAGTCGCCAAATTCTGAAGGCTGTAACTTTTCTATTTTTTTATCAATAAAGCGGTGCAAGGACTTATTTTTTTGCGGGGTGGGGTCAGGGAACTACTATTGTTGAGATAGGTGCAGGTCCCAAAACTGGGACCTTCATCTACCAGACATTTATGGACTGTCCCTTTGTATAAGTATAATCACACATGCTTTTTTTCTCTCAGATTCTGCTTGACGCCCTGATACAAAATAAGGGGGGATTCACACGAGCGTGTATTCGGTCCGTGCGGGCCACGTGGTTTTCACGCGGCACGCATGGACCAATACAAGTCTATGGGGCAGTACAGACAGTCCGTGCTTTTTGCGCAGCGTTTGTCTGCTGCGCAAAAAGCGCGACAGGTTCAATAACTCTGCGTATTTCGCGCATCACGCACCCATTGAAGTCAATGGGTGCGTGAAAATCACGCGCACCACACGGAAGCACTTCCGTGGGACGAGCGTGATTCGCGCAACAGCAGTGAAAAGGATGAATGAAAACCGAAAAGCACCACGTGCTTCTCTGTTTCCGAACATCCAAACGGAGTGTCTTTGCGATTAGCGAAGCCGGACAAGCGTACCGAACTTCACCGGGTTCGGCCAAAGTCGTTTTGGCCGATCCCGGCAAAAAAATTATCGGTACGCGACGTCAGGAGATAGTCACTGTCCATGGTGCTGAAAGAGTTAAACTGTTTCAGCACCATGGACAGTGACTTGCGATCCCAAAATACATTAACCTGTAAAAAAAACCGAAGTTCTAACTTACCGATTACTCCTGTCTCCTTCCTGCAGTCCGACCTCCCGGGATGACACTTCAGTTCAAGTGACAGCTCCAGCCAATCACAGGCCAAGCACAGGCTGCAGCCAATCACAGGCCAAGCACAGGCTGCAGCCAATCACAGGCTGCAGCGGTCACTTGGACTGCTGCGTCATCCAGGGAGGTGGGGCCCGATGTCAAGAGAGGCGCGTCACCAAGGACGCGTCACCAAGGACGCGTCACCAAGGCAACGGCCGGGAAGTTCTCGGTAAGTAGGAACTTTATCTTTTTTTTTTACAGGTTTTTCGCTGTTGTGTTCGGCATTCACTGTCGAGGGTGCTGAAAGATTTAGCTCTTTCAGCACCTTGGACAGTGACGGGCGTTGACAAGCCTCATCTCTATGATGCCGGCTGCGCGAAAATCACGCAGCCGCGCATCAGACACGCATGACACACGCAGCTGTCAAATGGTTTTTGCGCTCGCAAAACGCTGCGTTGTTTGCGCGCGCAAAAACGCAACGTTCGTGTGAATCTGGCCTAAGTCCAAGTCAGTGTTGAGAGTCAGAATGCCCACAGAGCAGATGTGTAACTAATTATTTGCTAAAAAAAAATAATATATATATAAACACAGTACTTCATGAGACAAGACAATAAAATCATTAGGTGAAGTAGCACGGACCTCCTCATCTGGTTTTGTTTTGCTAGATAGCACAACAACAATTTTGCATTAAGTTGCTGAAAACCCTAGATGGCACTGTGGGATCACTGGAGATCCTAATCAACATAACTTCAAACTGTAGATACTTAAAGGGAATGTGTAGCAAATTTAAAACTAAAAAGTAGTATGTTACTTACTTTTATTATATTTGTTAGGTTTTTTTGTTGTATTTTTTTTTCTTCTAAAAGGTGGGAAGTATTAAAAATTAGATAATAATTTGACATGTTTTCCTATGTTGGCCACCAGAGGGAGCACTTTCCAGAATTACAGCAAGGTGAATCAGGTAAAGCAACCTCACCCACAGCTGTTGTAAATGTGGGAAGGAGACCCACCCCCTGCTACCTGCCAGGAAGAGATGTCTTCAAATTGACAAGCATTGTCTTCATTTTGGATGTGATTGTACAATTGTAGGACGTGCTGATCACAGCAGCTACAGGACACACACAAGAGCTGAGAATGATGAAAGTCAAAAAGGAAGACACTGTGGTGAATGACTTTTCAGTTGACAGGTGTGCACAGTGTGTATAGGACGCGATTTTTGGCGCACTTTATGAAAAACACGTGAAAAACGCGTCAAAAACATGCCCTAAGGCTTGACGAACGAAAATATAGTCCGTGTGACGCCGTTTTTTTACCGGCCATCACACATACGCATGTATTTCAAGGGGCTGTTCACACGGTCGTTGTTTTAATGGACCGCGTGAAGGGCCAGTGAAAAAATAGGACACATACTATTTTCGTCCATTTTCACGGATCCCTCAATAGACTCAAGTCTACGACGGATCCGTGAATACGGGTGCGACTCGGACCGTTTTTCACATTCGAGTTTACACTTGTTCGTCTAAATAACGCCTAAGAGAATTATTTTTAATTGGCCTTTAGTTTGTAATGCGGTGCAGAGGAGAAGACAGAAGACTGCAGAAGGTGAGTACACGTTTTTTTATTTTTCATGTTGCTAACTTTATTTTTTGTTTTACCTCTTCCGCTGGACCTATTGGACTATGTCGTAAATTCTTTGGACTACTTTGATGATCCTGGTTTTGTTTTTTTCTTAAATGGTTAACAAGGTTGTGTGGGGGAGTTTTTACTTCAATAAAAATATATTTTCTTAGGGTGTATGGACACAGTGCGGTTTTGCTGTGGTTTCACCGCACAGCCGAAAACCGTATGGAAGAAAAATATGTGGTTTTTGGCCGCATGGAAAAACGCAGCAAAACCGCACATGGAGTTTTTTGCAGGCAGAAAAAAATCTGCCTCACAATTCATTCAGGAATTCCTTCAGATTTTGAACTGCATGCACTTTTTTTTTGTGGTTTTCGCGGCTGTTTTCGCAAACGGCCAAAAGCCTCCTGGGAAAAAATGCCCCTGCCGCCCATTAAAATTGACGCGGGGCGATTTTGGAGGTTTATGGCGCTGATTCTGATGCGGTTTCTGCGTCTAAATCAATGCCAAAAAACAGTTTGAACAGGGACTTATGTCTCAGTTTTTTTTATACTTTATAATGTGCCATAGTAATAGCAGTTGTCTGTTTGACAAAAAATAAAAATAACGACGTGAGGTCCCATTTTCATAACCAGCCAGATACAATAAAGCAGCAGCAGCCTAACATTACCAGGGTGGGAAGGACCACTGTTTTGGGCCCTTCCCAGCCTACTAAAACCAGCCTGCGGCTTCCCCAGTGCCCAACCATCGCCACAGATGGTCGGCTACTGGATCATATCTGGCTCTTCCCGATATCCACTGGTGGCAGTGAGTGCTGCGGTAATAATGGGGGGTTACTGCCAGCCATTTTACAGGCTAACAATCAGCCCCGCCTTAGTAATGGACATCATCAGACAGCTGCCATTACTAAGGCGCTAATAAAGCATTAAAAAACACAGAGACATAACAAAATATTTTTATTACTGAAATAAAAATTTCTCCACACAACCCTCTTTGACCACTTTAATTAAAAAAAAAAATTAAAAAAACCTGTAGATCATCAAAGTAGTGCAATGAATCTACAATGTAATTTAACGAATATACGACATAGACCAAACGGTCCAGCAAAACTTGCAAAACAAAAAAGTCCGCAATATGCCGTTGCTCCTTAATTCCTTCCTCCTACTGTGAATCGCAGTGTAGTTACATGGCAATTACCAATAGGAGCGCTGACTGAAGGGGAAGCAGCAGCGTACTAGCGCCATTGATGCTTAAAGGCCGCCAATCAGCTGTTTTGAAGGATCAGCGGTGCTCATACGCCACTGCTCCTTGATTCCTTGCTCCTACTGCGTATTACCCTCTAGCGGCGTTTCACAGTATACCAATTGACAGTGATGCACTACATGGTGATTCACAGTATGAGCATGGACTGAAGGGAAAGCAACAGGGAACTAGTGCCGCTGATCCTTCAAAGCCATGAATCAGCTGTTTTGAAGGATCAGCGCTGCTCGTATGCTGCTGCTCTTTCATTTCTTTCTCCTGTGAATGACTCTCGCATGTAGCGGTGGTTCACAGTATTACAGCCTTCTCCCACACAAGTGAATGGGAGAAGGCTGTATTACTGTGAATCGTAGCTAGAGGGCGATTCTCACTAAGAGCAAGGAATGAAGGAGAATGTATGAGCACTACTGTTCCTTCAAAGCAGCTGATCGGTGGCTATGAAGGATCAATGGCGCTTGTACACCGCTGCTCCTTCAAAGCTGCCGATCAGCTGTTTTGAAGAAACAGCGATGATAACATGCCCCGCTCCTACTATGAATAGACGTGCAGCCTCTGTAATACTGTGAACCGCCACTACACGGTGATTCACAGTATGAGCTGGAACTGAAGGGTGCAGTGGTGAATTAGCGCTGCTGTTCCTTCAAAACATGAATTGCCGGGAGGTCCTGCATTCACATTAGGAGTGGCCCGGCAATTAATTTGAATTTGCGGCAGCTCTTACAATGCGCAGTACACAGTAAGAAGGGCAACAGCATAGGAGATAGGATCGGCTCCCATCCCTAGTCTCCTAGGCTATGGTTATGCCATATAGCACCTGTGTATGTGTAGTGTAGAGACACAGACACAGATGCTGATAATGATGGCTGCCCCCACAAATGTAAAAACAAAAACATAAATAAAGTTACATTAGGGAACAAAATTTAAATAAAAATAATAATAGGCCCATAACCTAAAGCACATCAAATAAATAAATAAAAAATTGTGACACCTTAGCCTTAAGAGAAAATATAGCCTCGGTACCCTGCCAACCTAAAAACTTCAGAGAAGATGATAGGATATCATCAGTGGGAAAAAGTTCCTTCCAACATGCAACAAAATTCAGTCAACAATTTGTGGGGAATATGCCAGGTGACATCTCAAGTCATCATACATACATATTTTAAAAGTATACTTTTAAAGACTTCTAAAACACAATTAGGTTATGTTCACACGCAGTGGTTTCAGACGTAATTCGGGCCATTTACGCCTCGAATTCCGCCTGAAAAAAACTGCAGCATTACGCCTCCAAACAGCTGCCCATTGCTTGCAATGGAATCTAGGCCTCATTTACACGAACGTGATATACGCCCGTGCGACGCGCGTGTTTTTCACGCGGGTCGCACGGACCTATACAAGTCTATGGGGGCATGCAGACGGTCCGTGAGTTTTGCTCAGCGTGAGTGCGCTGAAAAAAACTCACAACAAGTTCTATAATTCTGCGTTCTTCGCGCATCACGCACCCATTGAAGTCAATGGGTGCGTGAAAACCACGAAGGTCGCACAGAAGCACTTCCGTGCGAACTGCGTGATTCGCGCAAGAGCTGTCAAACTGAATGTAAACAGAAAAGCACCACGTGCTTTTCTGTTTACAAACATCCGAACGGAGTGTCTTAGACATGAGCGAACCGAACTTTACCGGGTTCGGCCGAACTCGTTTTGACCGTACCCGGCAGGAGACAGTCACTGTGCAGGGTGCTGAAAGAGTTTAAACTGTTTCAGCACCATGGACAGTGACTTCCGATTCCAATATACATGAACGTGTAAAAAAAAAAAAAAAGTTCTGACTTACCGATAACTCCCGGCTTCTTCCTCCAGTCTGACCTCCCGGGATGACAATTCAGTCCAAGTGACAGCTGCAGCCAATCACAAGCCAAGCACAGGCTGCAGCGGTCACATGGACTGCTGCGTCATCCAGGGAGGTGGGGCCAGATGTCAAGAGAGGCGCGTCACCAAGGACGCATCACCAAGGACGCGTCACCAAGGCAACGGCCGGGAAGTTCTCGGTAAGTACGAAACTCATTTTTTTTAAACAGGTTACTCGATATGGTGATCGTAATGCACTGTCGAGGGTGCTGAAAGAGTTTTTGCCGATCAGTTAACTCTTTCAGCACCATGGACAGTGACTGACGTCGACTAGCCTCATCTCTATGATGGCGGCTGCGCGAAAATCACGCAGCCGCGCATCATACATGGATGACACACGGAGCTGTCAAGTGCCTTTTGCGCACGCAAAACGCTGCGTTTTTTGCGCGCGCAAAATGCACACGCTCGTGTAAATCAGGCCTTACAGTGATCTGTTCCCACGAGGCTTAATTTTATGCGTCGTTGTCAAAATACAGCGCATAAAATTGCGCTGCGTCAAAAGAAGTTCAGGTCATTTCTTGGGACGTTTTTGGAGGCATTTTCATTGACTCCATTGAAAAACAGCTCCAATAACGCCCGTAAAATATGCTGCGAAAAACGTGAGTTGTTACAAAAACGTCTGAAAATCAGGAGCTGTTTTCGCTTGGAAACAGCTCGTATTTTCAGACGTATTTTGCTAAGCTTGTGAACATCCCCCTAGAGGCACCCACACCCTGTGAAATGCCAGTTCCTCCTTCTCAATGGCTCAACTCCTTCCCAACCAACTTATGGGAACGTGTCTTGGGAAATGTATGAATTTCCAAATATGGTGCTCTTTAAAACAATATTAGAAAGATTTTCATGTATATAGATATACATTACAGGGACATGACCTGTCCTACATGAGCAATGTGTATTCAAAAATATACAAATGATTAAAGTTAGAAAATAAAAGGTCTGCCAGTTTATGGATACAAACATATCTAATTGGTGGGAGAATTAACTTTTATTTTTTAAAAGAGAAAAATAATATGCAGTCTGAACACCCTAACAAGAGCAAAGTATAACAAGGCAAAGTTCAAAAGCTTAACTTTGGAAATGCAAACACACATTGTGAAAACAAACAGCTCCTGTTAGTGGCTAATAGTAAATCATCTTTATTTTATTTTTGTCTTGATATTGTTAAAGGTAGAATATGGACATTAGCAACGTTAACTAAAAAAGTATATGATGTGAGCTCATACTGAGGAATCTCTGGAGATTTGAAACTTATGCCACCAGAAAAACAAAAAATTTTTTCCTTTGTATGCTGCTTCCCGGTAAGTAAAACCTATCAAATTAAATGCTAGTGTATATGTTTTTGTTTTTCTCCTATATTTCTGAAATAATAAAATGTACATGATCATAATAAAAATGGGTGTGACTGTCGCGGCCGTCTGCGGCCAGCCGTGCCTGTAATCACCGGCCGTGTAGCGGGGGGCCTTAGTGCAGTTTTTTTTGGTGGCAGTTTTTGCCTCAGTTTTCTGAGCCAGACACAGAAGTGGACACAAAAGAAAGGAGACGCATCAGTCTTTTCTTTATAGCTTTCCTTCCTTTAGGATCCACTTCTGGCTTTGGCTGCTGCCACCGTAAAGATGATTAAAGTTATTATATTTTGTGAATACTTATCGTTCAAATCTACTTATTACCCTTTTATAATTTGTTATATGGTTTCGCAATTTTGCTCAAGTAGTGGGCATTCCCATAAACAGTGCGTTATATTCACATTTAGGACATGATCTTTTTTATTCTAATATATATTTTTGGAGAGGAGCATCAAAGGCGCTGTATACTCTAATCCTTTACAGATTTTATGTTTTATCTCCTGTCCTTCTAATCCAATTTTAATTCCTTCTTCCATTTCTCTAAAACTGATTCAATTGATGTAGTCCAAAACTTTCTATTAGCAGATACAGGCAAATATACATACATTTATATACGGACACACCAACACACACACACGAGGCATGTATACACACATAATGGGTCATACATATATGTAAATATATGGACATACATACCCAAATATACCCACACAGGCAAATATATACACACAGTACAGATGGATACCCGCAGTCCTATGTAACACCATAGATACACAGTGATAGCTCTGTGTACAGATAATGTAGATGTTACCTGCAGTCCTATGTAACACCACAGATAACAGTGATAACTCTCTGAGTACAGATAATGCAGTAGATGTTACCTGCATTCCTATGTAACACCACATATAACACAGTGATAACTCTGAGTACAGATAATGTAGTATATGAACACACAAAAATATATACACATATAGATACTTATCTAGGCACTTAGACCTACAAATACACACACACACACCTGCAGTCCTTGTAACACCACAGATAACAAAAGTAATAACTCTCTGATTACAGATAATGTAGTGTTACCTGCAGTCCTATGTAACACCACAGATAACACAGTGATAACTCTCTGAGTACAAATAATGTAGCAGATGTTACCTGCAGTCCTACGTAACACCACAGATAACACACAGTGGCACATGCAATATTGTTGGAATGCACAGCCGCCATACATACACGGATAGTGTTAAGAGGTTAAAGGGGTTCTTCGGGTTTAAACTTTTTATGTGGCAGCAGGAGAGGAGGGCTTCAAATAAAAAAGCAGCCCATACTTACCAGGGCTGGCGTCCGCACCCAGCGAACCCTGGCGAGTGACGGGGCCCACTACCTTTGGGGGGCCCACTCAGCCGCCAGGTGCTAATGCTGCCATCGTCACGGCATCATTGTCCATATATGGACAGTGATATCAGGAGGAGAGGAGGAGTCCCAGGCAGAGCGCTAGAAGCGGCTCTGCTCCGGGACTCCTTCTCTGGGGAAACCCCTGACATCACAGTCCATATATGGATAGGGATGTCAGGAGCAGAGCAGCAGTCCCGGGGCAGAGTGCTAGTAGTGCTCCGCCAAGAACTATGGCTCTGGGGCTGCCTCGGAAAATACTGTCCATATATGGACAGTGATGAGAGGGGCTTCTTCTGAAGTGGAATCCCCACCCAGAGTGCTGGCAATACTAGAGGGACCCCAAAGGTGCAACCTATAGGGAGGGGGGCTGTGTGGCACTACCAGGGAGGGTGCCTCTGTGGAACTACCAGGGAGGGGGGCTGTGTGACACTACAAGGGAGTGGGGCTGTGTGGCACTACCTGGGAGGGGGGCTGTGTGGCACTCTCTACTGAGGGTACTAAACTTATGGTGGTACAAACTGGGGGCCTAACTTCTATATGGGGGCATAAACAGGGCCTAACGTCTATATGGGGGCACAAAGTGACGTTTTCTGCCATTTTACTTCCGCCGTGAGTTCCCCCACAATGGGGCCTACTAAGTTTGTGTCGCCCAAGGGCCCACATAAACCTGAAGCCGGCCCTGATAATTACCTCTCTCCTTCCAGATGTTCCTGCTCTGGGGGCTACTGTCATCTCTGTTCTGTGTGTACACAGAGTGACTGCAATGGTGAAATCACGTTGACAGTACATCACCGCCGCAGCTAATTACTAGTCTCAGCTGAACACCGCTAAGGCTATTAATAGGCTGCAGTGGTGGTGTACGGTCAACATGATGTCACCACTATATACAAACAGAGAACAGATCTGACGGGAGCCCCCAGCTCAGGAACGTCTGGGAGGAGAGAGGTAAGTATAAGTTATTTTTTTTATTTTAACTCCTCCTGCTGCTTCAACAAAATGTTTAATTTGTATTCCGTACAACCGCTTTAAAGAGGCTCTGTCACCAGATTTTGCAACCCCTATCTGCTATTGCAGCAGATAGGCGCTGCAATGTAGATTACAGTAACGTTTTTATTTTTTAAAAACGAGCATTTTTGGCCAAGTTATGACCATTTTTGTAGTTATGCAAATGAGGCTTGCAAAAGTCCAAGTGGGTGTGTTTAAAAGTAAAAGTCCAAGTGGGCGTGTATCATCCAGTTCTCTTCAGAATGCCCAGCTTCTGGCAGTGCAGACACAGCGTGTTCTCGAGAGATCACGCTGTGTCGTCACTCACAGGTCCTGCATCGTGTCAGACGAGCGAGGACACCGGCACCAGAGGCTTCAGTTGATTCTGCAGCAGCATCGGCGTTAGCAGGTAAGTCGATGTAGCTACTTACCTGCAAACGCTGATGCTGCTGCAGAATCATCTGTAGCCTCTGGTGCCGGTGTCCTCGCTCGTCTGACACGATGCAGGACCTGTGAGTGACGTTACAGATCTGCACTGCCAGAAGCTGGGCGTTCTGAAGAGAAGTGGATGATACTTCTCATCAGAGCGCCCAGCTAGTAAAAGTATTAAAAACGCCCCGATGTACGCACATAATACACGCCCACTTGGACTTTTACTTTTAAACACACCCACTTGGACTTTTGCAAGCCTCATTTGCATAACTACAAAAATGCTCATAACTTGGCCAAAAATGCTCGTTTTTTAAAAATAAAAACGTTACTGTAATCTACATTGCAGCGCCGATCTGCTGCAATAGCAGATAGGGGTTGCAAAATCTGGTGACAGAGCCTCTTTAAAGCTATGCACACCTTTGAAATCGTTTTTTATTTTTTTAAATAATCAGTCAGTGTGTTTTGTGCAACTTTCTAAATAAATACTTTTTATTAAAAACTATGTTTACTTTTTGAGATGCAGTTGCTTTGTATTCTGTATACAGAGCAGCTGTATCTAGCGCTGAGACCTGAATCCATCAGGTCAGTGGGACTGACGGGTTCAATGTCAACAGGGACACGCAGGATCCACCTGTTATCGATCACATCTAAGTTATGAACTGTCAGACAAATGGCAGGATCCGCTGACATTGAACCCATCAGTCCCACTGACCTGACGGACTCAGGTCTCAGCACTAGATATGGCTGCTCTGTATACATAATACAAAGCCGCTGTATCTCAAAAAGTAAAAATAGTTTAATAAGGCTCCATTCACATGTGCGTCAGGGCTCCGTTCAGGCGTTCCATCTGAGCATTCCGTCAGAACGAAACCCTGACTGAATCAATATTGTAGTCGACTGCGCTTTTCATTCCGTCAAAACGACGGGACCCTTGCACAACAGTGACAAATGGAAACCATTTCCCCCGGATCTGTCACCATTGAAATCAATGGTGATGCCAACGGAAACCTGTGGTTTCCGTTTGTTTCAGTCAGGGTTCCATTCTGATGGAAAGCTCAGATGGAACGCCTAAACGGAGCCCCGACGCAGATGTGAATGAAGCCTTAAAGAGGCTCTGTCACTAGATTTTGCAGCCCCTATCTGCTATTGCAGCAGATAGGCGCTGCAATGTAGATTACAGTAACGTTTTTATTTTTAAAAAACGAGCATTTTTGGCCAAGTTATGACCATTTTTGTATTTATGCAAATGAGGCTTGCAAAAGTACAACTGGGCGTGTTGAAAAGTAAAAGTACAACTGGGCGTGTATTATGTGCATACATCGGGGCGTGTTTACTGCTTTTACTAGCTGGGCGTTGTGCATAGAAGTATCATCCACTTCTCTTCACAACGCCCAGCTTCTGGCAGTGCAGACACAGCGTGTTCTCCAGAGATCACGCTGTGACGTCACTCACAGGTCCTGCATCGTGTCAGACGAGCGAGGACACATCGACACCAGAGGCTACAGATGATTCTGCAGCAGCATCGACGTTTGCAGGTAAGTCGATGTAGCTACTTACCTGCAAATGCTGATGCTGCTGCAGAATCATCTGTAGCCTCTGGTGCCGACACGATGCAGGACCTGTGAGTGACGTCCCAGATCTGCACTGCCAGAAGCTGGGCGTTCTGAAGAGAAGTGGATGATACTTCTCATCAGAAAGCCCAGCTAGTAAAAGTAGTAAACACGCCCCGATGTACGCACATAATACACGCCCAGTTGTACTTTTACTTTTCAACACGCCCAGTTGTACTTTTGCAAGCCTCATTTGCATAAATACGAAAATGGTCATAACTTGGCCAAAAATGCTCGTTTTTTAAAAATAAAAACGTTACTTTAATCTACATTGCAGCGCCTATCTGCTGCAATAGCAGATAGGGGTTGCAAAATCTGGTGACAGAGCCTCTTTAAATGTAATTACAAGGTTTCACCAAACACACAGATTTTTAGTAAAAAAAAATAAATTATTTCAAAGGTGTACATAGCTTTTCACATAATCTGAACAGGGTTTAAAAGGGCAACAAATGGTAAATGTGCACTATGAAGGCACTGAATTCTGTGCCCATTTGACATTTATTAACACTTTAGTGCATTTCAGTGCCACCATGGTGCCCATTTGCCACTTATTGCCCCTTTAGCATCCTTCTGTTTGGTGGCCCCTTGATGCCCATTTGCCATTTACTGCCCCTGTAGCCTTTAGCAGCTTTTGCTACAGAAGAACAATAAAGGGGCAACAAAATGGCAAAGGGGCTTCAAGGGGGCACTGAATAGAAGGACACTAAAGGGGCAATAAGTGGCAAATGGGCACCGAGGTAGCACTGAATTCTCTGTCCATTTGCCCTCATTGCCCTTTTTAGACCCCGATCAGTTCCCCCATTCAAAGTCCAGTCAGTGACTGACCTGCTGGGCTTCTGGCAAACACTGCCTGCTAGAGTTGGAGCCTCTCTGGAGAAAACATTTCCTCGGTGTCCCCACCAGCCCTGGAAACGCACAGGAAGTGCAGTGTCTCCTCCCTGTCTTGCGTCCTGAATGATGTAATCATGCCTGTCTCGTCATTCAGGATGCAGGCAGGGTAAGCGGATGAGTGGTGGCCAGGGAGCGGGGCAGCCAGTATTGAGGTTGATGCAGTAAGTGGCACCTGACCCGCTGGCACCCCGAGTTGTGGCCATGGCGTGGGGCATGTACACCCGGTTGCGCCCCCCCTTACAGTGCGACGGGTGGCGCCCTGTGCGACCTCTCTGGTCGCACGTACCTATGGCCAGCCGTGTGTGTGTGTGTGTGTGTGTGTGTGTGGTGTGTGTGTGCTTATCCCTTTTGCTTTCTCTGCAACTTGACCAAATTATTTTTGTCTGTACAACACTAAATTCTTCATAAAGTATTTTCATAAACTCTGTGATTTGTGTTAAGTTGTTTCTAGTGATGTTGTACTTCGCGACCATTTTCTCCAACTTTTAAATTTGTCCTGTTTTAGGATTTATAAAATCTAAAATTCAAAGTACTTACCCTTTCCTTCATTCATTGCTTTTATTTTTTTTATTTCATTTAGGGATTATTCCCGGGTGATCCATTATATCTAAGTGTTTTGAAACATGCATTAGTAATATAAACTTTCTTTTTTATTGTTCTCCAAGTCACCCATGTATTCTTGAAACAAAGTGGTTTGATTAATTCTTAAATTCTTATATCTAGTGTGTAAAGTCCCTTTCAGTGTATATTTTCTTAATAATTCTTCCTTTAGTTTTTATACCTCTCTTCATTGTTCAACCTATGTAATATCTATCTGCATAAACAAGCCATATTGTACTGTGGCAATGACACTCCTCCTTTCAATTCATATAAATTGTTACGTCTTCTCACTGACACCCTTAGCCTTGTTTGGGCCCAGATGAATTTTATAAAAATGGCATTAAACAACTTTATGTTTTATAAGGCTAGACAGCATCTGGAGCGGGTACAATAGTCGGAGGAAACAAATCATTTTTATTATGTTTATCCTTCCAAAGAGTGACATTGGCAGATCTTATTATCTATATAATTCTTTCCTTGCTTAGTATGGGTTGAAAATTATCCAAATATATTTAATATGGGTCCCTAAATATGGCTCCAATAATATGTTTATTTTGAATTTAAAACTCAGGGACAGCATCAACATCTCCAAATTATTCTTCTGTATTTTGAATCCAGACATATTACCAAACCATTTTATAACCTCCATAGCTGGGCCAATGACCTCTTCGGCATTGCCCTTAAACAATAATAAATTATCTGCAAACATTGTGATCTTAATCTCTGCATACTAATTTTGATACCTCTAATTTTTGCAAGTTTTTTTATCTGGCTAAAGGTCAGATTAAACAGTATTTGAGACATTGGGCAACCGTGCCTTTATACAATCTAAATTAATCCCACACTAAGCCCCGTGTACCTATCCAAGTGTATGGTGTTCTATACAGAGCTTGTATACAGTCAAAAAAATTACCATTTAACCACCTTCTCTTCTGTATCTGGTTGAGCCAGGCCACTAAGCCACCATTCCGTTTCTTAACAAATCCTATTTGAAGTTCCTCAATTAGGTCTGTCATGTATCCTGCCAACCAGGTAGACAGAACTTTAGTTAATATTTTTATGTCACAATTAATAAGATAAATTGGTCCACATGAGGCTGGATATTGGACATCCTTTCCTATTTGTGTGTGAATATCTTCAATATAGGCACTATTTCCCATAGGTAAGAATTCTCTTTTTACCATACATTGAGTTAAAAAGATCTGAGAGTATAATTTCTATCTTCTCCTCCATGACTTTCCTGTGTATCCATCAGGATCAGGTGTTTTATTAGCTTGCAGTGATCTAATTGTGGTCTTTATCTCTTCCCATTAATTGTTACGTTTATCATCTCATTATCTTGAGTAGGGACCATGCTTATTTTCAGGTCACTAAGGCTTTGTTCACATCTGCGCCAGGGTACCGTTCCGACGGAGCTTTCCGTCGGAACGGGACCCTGACTGATACAAACGGAAACCAAAGGTTTCCGTTTCCATCACCATTGATTTCAATGGTAACGGATCCGGTGCCAATGGTTTCTGTTTGTCTCAGTTGTTCAAGGGTTCAGTCGTTTTGATGGAATCAATAGCGCAGTCGACTACGGTATTGATTCCATCAAAACGACGAAACCCTTGCACAACTGAGACAAACAGAAACCATTGGCACCGGATCCGTCACCATTGAAATCAATGGTGATGGAAACGGAAACCTTTGGTTTCCATTTGTGTCAGTCAGGGTACCATTCTGACGGAAAGCTCAGACGGAATATCGGAACGGGACCCTGGCACAGATGTAAACGAAGCCTTAAAAAGGGATCCACTTCCTCACTTTGTAAAGATCTTTATAATTTTATTAATTTGAATGGGATGAGTATGTCTAACCTCCTTCTGACCTTTTAATTACATAATATGAACTATCGCCTCACTACTCTTCACCGGGTTGGCAAGGAGCCATCTGGACCTATTCACAAACTTAACCATTTCATAACCAAGGGTATTTTGAGCTTTGAGGCCTAGAGCAAAATTTCACATTTTGGAATGCTACATTTTTATAGGTGATTTTTTTTCTTCTTAGTCTATGGAAATATGTTTTTTCATTTTTTTTCCGGACACATGATACTTTTTAATTTTTAAAAATTGGATCTGATATTTTTTTAATTGTGAAGTCTTATTTAGGGAAAAATGGGAAGAAATCAAAAAAATAAAATAAATTTATTCTTATTATTTTCATATTCTTTTCTAAGGTAGTTGTTCTAATGAATATTATTTACCCCAAAAATCTATCCCCTAATTCTCTTGTGAAGTTGAGGCCAAATATATGTACATCATCTAAGATATTACGCCGCTATAGCTCTACAAGAGCAAAGCCCCCATTTTAGTATTAGATGACCACTCTCAATAAAATGAAATTATACTTCAGTTGACTATCACAGAAAAGGGTTGGACTGTCAAAATGATAGCTCGAACCAGTTGTTTGCACTGTTCACAGGAGTGAGCAGTGGCATTAAACAGAGCACATAAAATGGCAAAGACTACGCAAGTAGCCCATTATTTTAACTGGAACAGGAAGGTAGGGGTTAAAGAGGATCACTAGTTTATTAATTCTCTATCTCCTCGCCAATCTAATAGGCGCTATGATGATGATAACTACAGTGTAAAAATTTCAAAAACATTTATTATTTGCAAAGTTATGAACATTTTTCTAAATATGCTTATTTGGCTAAACTTGCCAAATAGGAGGTGACTATTTATTTTCACTGTGGGCGGTGTAATGTTTTCTGCATGACTCTGTCCAATCATCATACAGCTTCTCCCCCTTCCCTGCCCAGCAACACAGTGTGATCATATAGAATATAGCTTCCATTCCCGACCTGTGTTTTCAACTGGTGATATCTCTGGTTGTTTCACAGCTAGAACTGCGATCCTGGTGTCATATGAAAGATTAGAATCTCCTCTTTCATATGCCTTCACAGTTGTAGGTGGTCCACAGCCGAAGATATGGCTGTTTTAAGTGATCCCCTTCCCTTCAGCCTCAGTCTCTCACACTGTGTGAAGCAGCTTCATGCTGATAGGACGGCGTCAGAGGCTGTGAGGAGGCTCCACCTCAGGAGAATTGCTGGTGTTGACACCCACTTGTCTAGTATAGCATCATTTGCATATTTATAAAAAAGCTCATAACTTTTAAAATAATACTTTTTGTGATACAATTTTGGGACATAATTTTAGTATTATCAGTGTGACAGCGCCTATTCGATTAGATAGTAGATTGGGCATTAGTAAACTAGCGACATAGTCTCTTTAATAGCTAATAACTTTCAGACACATACATGTCTGTTTTGTGTCCGCAAAAAATGGACACGTTTGTCATGCATTGCAGTTCCGTGTGGCATCCATATGTGTTTGGTGTGGCATCAATTGTTGATGTCTGTTTATGTACACATTTCTTTATTTGAAATTTTTATTTTTGAGATACAAATCAGCTGTATCTTATGCTGAATCCTGTTCCCGTCAGGTCCGCCAGACTGACGGGTTCAGTGAAAGTGGGTACTACGTGTCACCTGTTATCCATCACATCTAAATTCGTAACTTATATGTGATCGATTACAGGTGGATCATGCGTGTCAGAGACACACAGCACCCGATGACACTGAACCTGTTAGGTCCGCGGGTCTGACAAATTCAGGTTTTAGCGAAAGATACAGCTGCTCAAAAAGTAAAAATAATTTTTAATAAAAACTAATTTGAAAGTTGCACAAAATACACTGACATATTTTTAATTTAAAAAAATTGCTTTCAAAGATTTACATAGCCTTTAAGGAGGGAATTTACAGAGACAGTTACCACATATCTCTTTTACACCACCTATAGTTAAGGTTATTGAAGCATGAACAGAGATTAATCCCTTAACCATAAACCACGTAGATGTACGTGGTAGCCGTTAAGGGAAAGTATGGAGCGGGCTCCATACTCAGTGGGTGACGGCTGTGATATACAGCCGACAACTCACTGCAACGGGCAGAATCAAAGATCACTTTAATTCCGCCAGTTTAACACCTTAAATCACGGCTGTAACATTTAAATTGTTAAAATCAGGGGGGGGGGCAGCCCCTCATACATGCACTCCCCAGTGACGCGATCAGGGTGGTGCCTAATGTAGGCCCCCAGGTCTGCCATCTTTGTATTCCCTTGAAGCCCAGCCTCTGTATCTTGCACTGAGACCTGAATCTGTCAGGTCAGCGGAACTGACGGTTTAAAGAGGCTCTGTCACCAGATTTTGCAACCCCTATCTGCTATTGCAGCAGATCGGCGCTGCAATGTAGATTACAGTAACGTTTTTATTTTTAAAAAACGAGCATTTTTGGCCAAGTTATGACCATTTTTGTAGTTATGCAAATGAGGCTTGCAAAAGTCCAAGTGGGTGTGTTTAAAAGTAAAAGTCCAAGTGGGCGTGTATTATGTGCGTACATCGGGGCGTTTTTAATACTTTCACTAGCTGGGCGCTCTGAAGAGAAGTAACATCCTCTTCTCTTCAGAACGCCCAGCTTCTGACAGTGCAGATCTGTGACGTCACTCACAGGTCCTGCATCGTGACGGCCACATCGGCACCAGAGGCTACAGTTGATTCTGCAGCAGCATCAGCGTTTGCAGGTAAGTCGATCTTACCTGCAAACGCTGATGCTGCTGCAGAATCAACTTTAGCCTCTGGTGCCGATGTGGCCGTCACGATGCAGGACCTGTGAGTGACGTCACAGATCTGCACTGTCAGATGCTGGGCGTTCTGAAGAGAAGAGGATGTTACTTCTCTTCAGAGCGGCCAGCTAGTAAAAGTATTAAAAACGCCCCGATGTACGCACCTAATACACGCCCACTTGGACTTTTACTTTTAAACACACCCACTTGGACTTTTGCAAGCCTCATTTGCATAACTACAAAAATGGTCATAACTTGGCCAAAAATGCTCGTTTTTTAAAAATAAAAACGTTACTGTAATCTACATTGCAGCGCCTATCTGCTGCAATAGCAGATAGGGGTTGCAAAATCTGGTGACAGAGCCTCTTTAAGTGACAGCGAGTTTTGTATGTCTCTGGCACGCAAGATCCAACTGTAATCGATTACATCTAAGTTATGAACTTAGATGTGATCGATAACAGCTGACACGCAGGACCTGCTGTCACTGAACCTATCAGAACCGCTGACCTGACAGGTCTCAGCGCAAGCAGCTGTATCTCAAAAAGTAAAATTAATTTTTAATAAAAAAGTAATTACAAAGTTGCACCAAACACACTGATACACAGTTTTATTTTTTTTTTTAAATAAACATTTTCACATGTGTACATAAACTTACTTTATTACATTAAATTGATAGTTTAAGCATGGTAAAAAGGCACATTTTTTTTGTCTAGGTAATACTTTTCAGTTTTCAATAGTATTATACTATACATTCTAAACATCATAAAAAACATCAATGTCGTTTCTACAATTGCAACGTAATAATAACAACTTATAACTAGATTGTTTTTTTGTTTTGTTTTTGAGAGAAAAAAATTCCAAACAATGAGGTTGATACAACTTTTCAGTTTTCTACTATGTGGACCCTTCCTGAATGCACACACTACTACAGATAATGGCAGATGTGAAGAAGTTACCAATACCTGTGCCGTTATATCATGCAGTACACATAGCCCCAGTGGATTACCTGGAAGAGATGGAAGAGATGGCAAAGAAGGATCACAAGGAGAAAAGGGAGACCAAGGTAACTGACCAATACTATAATACAGCAATTCAAAGTTCAATGCTATTAATTATTGTAGCTAACTTTTCCAGTATAAGCAAATTTAGTAGGCAGAAAGATAAATTACAACAAGACAAGGCCAAATATATACAGTGATTTTAGAAAATGTAAAATCTACAGCAATAAAAAAATATATATATCATTGGCATTTTCCAAAAATGCTCTTAGAGATTGAAGAACCATTCCTGCTCCATACTTCCCCTTCCCGGTTATGACGTAACTGTACGTCAAATTTCGGGAAGGGGTTATAGGTAATTTTCTGATGACACATTCCCTTTAAAGAACTTAATTTGTATAGCCTTAAAGGGGTTGTCCACTATCGGACAAATGATGATCTATTTAACAGACATGATATCACCTGACTCCCGGCCCCCGCACTGATCAGCTGCTCCAGGGGCCTGTGGGCATCGGATGTTATTGCCCATTATGCTATGTATGGAGCTGGAAGCAGTTGGCTCCGTACATAGCATAGCGGCCATGCTGCAGAACTTCAGTACTGCAGCTCGGCCGCTATTCCGTGGACGAAACTAACTGCTTCCGGCATGTACGTCCGGTGCCCGGAGGCGGCTAGAGCGACATAACGGTGCAGGGTCAGGGTGTCGGACACCCACCGATCATATACTAATGACCTATCTGGTGGATAGGTCATCAGTTGTCTGGTAGTGGACAACCCCTTTAAGGACAGAAAGGAAAAGTGACATGATCGAAGAAAAGACCAATATGCCCTATCTGAAATTAGTCGGGGAAAAGATCAGAATCAATGTCAGAAAATATTATTTTAATGAAAGAGTGAGGGTATGTTCACACACAAACTGAAAATACGGAGCTGTTTTGAAGGGAAAACAGCTCCTGATTTTCAGATGTTTTTCTAGCAACTCGCGTTCTTCGCTGCGTTTTCGCAGCATTTTTTACGGCCGTTCTTGGAGCGGTTTTTCAATGAAAAACAGCTCCAAAAACGGCTCAAGAAGTGACATGCACTTCTTTTTCATGGGCATTTTTTTACGTGGCTGTTTTTCAAAACGGCCACGTAAAAAATAGCACCGTCGGAAGGCGTTCTGCTTCCGATTATTCGGCCGTTTTTCGGCCGTTTACGGCCCAAAAAACGGACGAAAATAGGCTGTGTGAACATACCCTTATAGATGCTTGCAGAGGTGTAATCAAAGGCTCATGCGAAATTTCTACTTAGACCACCCAATTATTCTTTACAGCTAAAGACTGCAGCCAACCTTAACATTCAGCTGCATCGATGGGTCTACTAAGTGACCCATCGATGCAGCACTGACCTAGGGTCTTAAAAGATCAGGGGCAAAAGCCCAAAGACATTATTTTGTCATTCCAAAAAAATAATAATAAATAAATAATTATATATATATATCGGAGACCGCATATCTGTAAGACTACGACCCCCATAGGTACGCCACACAAATAGAATTCGATACATTGTCTCAACAGACAGTATCGTACGATAGGCTTAAATACTGCCGGCTCAGAAAACAGTATCACACATAAAATTAGATACAGCAATCCAGCAGACAGTATCACATGATAGGCTTATATACTGAGGCAGAGCAGACAGTATCACACATGATAAGGTTAGATACAGCCGCTCAGCAGACAGTTTCACATGATAGGCTTAGATACCGCGCCTCAGACAGTATCATTTAGGATAGGATTAGATACATCGGCTCAAAAGACTGTTTCACACATGATAGGATTAAATACATGACCCCAGCAGACCGTATCACCAGAGGCGTAGCTAGGTTCTCCAGCACCCAGGGCAAAGATTCAGTTTGGTGCTCCCCCCCCCGAACCTCTTTCCCGACATCTCCTTCCCCCTCGCCATGTTTGTTTTCTCTACCAATCAATTACTTGTCATTTCTTTTCCACATTTCTTTTTATGTAACCCAAGTATAAAAACAGCTTTACATTTTACAAGCAATATAGTTCTATACACAACACCAGAACCAAGCTCAGTACATATATACAGCCCCAGAAACAAGCTCACTACATATATACAACACCAGCACAAATACAGCTCAATTTAGTGCAACCCCTGTCGTATAGGCACGTACGGCGTAAAACTACAGCTCCCAGCATGGCCCGAACAATGGTAAGGATATGCTGGGAGATGGTGTTTCACAAAAAATAAATCATATCATAATCATACCACCCATCATCTCGCTGCAGATCACACAGTGACTACGGTGCTGATTAGAACATTTACATTAAGTGACTCACCGGTGACGTCTCAGATTCTAGTTCTTTCTCTCCACCCAGTTCAGACCTCTATGACGACTTCACCCGATCACAGACCATTTCTGCAGTTTGCCGCTCACATGTCTTCAGCAGCTTCTCACTTTTCCAACATTTCTGCACCTATAAATAAATATAAAGTTATCATTATACCACACACTACGCCCCTAAATATAATAGCGCCATACACTGCACCTCTAATTATAATAGCACCATACACCATGTCCCACACACACTGTGCCCCCTCTAGATAGTGCCTGCCATAGAGCCCCTGTAGATAGTGCCCCCATATAGACCACCCCTATATATAGTGTCCCACAAATAACTCCCCCTATAGTGCTCTACAGATAGCCCACCCCTGTATATAGCCCCCTGTAGATATAGCCCACCCCTGTATATAGAGCTCTACAGATAGCCCAACCATGTATGTAGCCCCCTGTAGATATAGCCCACCCCTGTATATAGTACTCCACATATAGTCCACCCCTGTATATAGTGTTTCACAGATAGCCCACCCCTGTATATAGCCCCCCCTTGTACATATAGTCCACCCCTGTATATAGTGCTCCACTAGATAGTCCACCCCTGTATATATTGCTCCACAGATAGCCCACCCCTCTATATACTATATACAAGGGTGGGCTATCTGTGGAGCACTATATACAGGGGTGGACTATATGTACAAGGGGGCTATATACAGGGGTGGGCTTTCTGTGGAGCACTATAGGGGGAGCTATTTGTGGGATACTATATACAGGGGTGGGCTATATCTACAGGGGACTATATACAGGGGGCTATATCTACAGGGGGACTATATCTACAGGGGTGGGCTATCTACAGGGGGACCATATCTACAGGGGGACCATATCTACAGGTCTGGGATATACACAGGGGGGCTATATCTACAGGGATGGACTATACACAGGGGGGCTATATCTACAGAGGGGGGCTATATATAGGGGGCTATATCTACAGGGGTGGGCTATACACAGGGGGGCTATATCTACAGTGGTGGGCTATATCTACAGGGGTGGGCTATATCTACAGGGGTGGGCTATATCTACAGGGGTGGACTATATCTACAGTGCGACTATATCTACAGGGGGGGCTATATACTGGTGTGGGCTATTTATGGAGCACCATATACAGGGGTGGGCTATATCTACAGGGGGCTATATACTATATAGCCCACCCCTGTATATGATGCTCTATAGACAGCCCACTCCAGTATATAGCCCCCCTGTAGATATAGTCCCCCTGTATATAGCCCAGCCCTGTAGGTATAGTCCCCCTGTAGATAGACACCCCCGTAGATAAAGCCCCACGTGTAGACAAAGTCCCCCCGTGTAGACAAAGTCCCCCTCTGTGTAGACAAAGTCCCCCCCCCCGTGTAGACAAAGTCCCTCCCCGTGTAGACAAAGTCCCCCCCGTGTAGACAAAGTCCCCCCCCCCGTGTAGACAAAGTCCCCCCCCCGTGTAGACAAAGTCCCCCCCCCGTGTAGACAAAGTCCCCCCCCCGTGTAGACAAAGTCCCCCCCCCGTGTAGACAAAGTCCCCCCTCGTGTAGACAAAGTCCCCCCCCGTGTAGACAAAGTCCCCCCCCCCCCCCGTGTAGACAAAGTCCCCCTGCTGATACAGCCACACACTTCTATTACAATTTTTAAAAAAAATAAAAAATTTCAATCTCACCTTATTCCCGCTCCCACGCCGTCCGGCAGCCATGGAGACCTGCTCTCTTCTGCGCAGGTCTCCTAGGGGTTGAACGCAGCGTCTATGAAAAGCGCTGATTGGCTGGGCAGGATGACTTTCCCTGTCAGTCAGTCAGCGCCTTTCATCGACGGAAGCGTCACTGGTACAAAAGGTACCAGTCGCTTCATTCGTGGAGAGGCGCTGAATGGCCGGGCACGGAACGTGCCCGGTCATTCATTACTTCTAATTGTACCTGTGTCCTTGCGAGACAGGTACAATTATTGTGCAGGAGGAGGTGGCGCTGGCGCCCAACTCTGAACTGCGCCCGGGGCACATGCCCCGCCTGCCCCCCCCTAGCTACGCCCCTGCGTATCACACATGATAGGCTTAGATACATGGCCCCAGCAGACAGTATCACACATTATAGGCTTATATACAGGGCCCTAGCAGTAAGTATTTTTGTACTTACCCTCGCCGCTCCTGAATTAGGTCCTCTTTATCTCCGGAAGCAGCACTGGATTATGATGCCATTCAGCATCACAACATTATTTGCACCACACATACAACGTCCTGATGCTGAATGGTGTCAGGAACCTGCGCTGCACCCAAAGAGGGCCTGACTCAAGGGTAATTATACTGTTATTGTAGTAACAGGGGCTTGTGTAGTTTATTACATAGACAGACGTGGTGTGCACAGACGTGGTGCGGTGGGCCATTTTCCCCTGACTTTAGGATTCGGTCGCAACTGCGACCCCTATATCTATGCCACTGGATGTTTTAAACAAACTTCCAGCAAATGGGGTTGGAGAAACAACAGTAAGTGAATTTAAACTTGCTTAAGATTAAAATAAAAAGGAAATACATTAAGGTAAGACTAGATGGACCATGTGGTCTTTTTCTGCCATTAATCTTCTATGTTTCTATATATTATTAGATTTATGATTTGATCTTTGATTTCTGCCTCCTTACACAGGTCTACAAGGATCTAGGGGAATTCAGGGACCTCCTGGAAAACTTGGTCCTCCTGGAGCAAAGGGAGACAAAGGCTCCGTTGGACAAAAAGGAGAGCAGGGTGTTAGTGCTACCTCAGGTAGAATAAGTAGAATTATAATGATTTGAAATATTTAGTTATCTTTTATCATCTGATCGACTGCAGGAAATATGCATGGAATTGAGGTACTCTGCTAAAAACTCTGATCATTGTCAATGGATATTTGCACTTTTGAAATTCATTGGTAATCGTTTTAATACATCGAAAATGCTCATGTACATACAGTAGGAGAGAGAGAAGTTGTATGGAAGTTACACAGGACTGCAGAATCAGACTACACACAGGGTTTGTTTATAGCCTGTAAATTAGCCAAATATCAGAGACAGACAACATTATTATGGACAAATCGGAAATACTACAACCAGTTTATAAGATTATAAGTAATATATGTCTGTAGCTCAAATTACTAAAATGAATAGGTAATAAGTATCTGATAGCTGGGGCCCCACCGCTGGGACCTCCATGATCGAGAGAATGGGGGTCCTGTAAATTCTATTCCTTCTCACTGCACCCCATGAAGTGAGGAAGGTCTTGAATAGAGAAGCAGTCGAGCGTGCGCTCGGCGCTCCATTCAATGTCTATGGGACTAATGGAAACAGCTGTGCGATGTAACATAGACTTTAAATGGCGTGCAATGGACAATCTCGACGCCACCCCATTTAAAGGGAATGTGTTGCAATTTAAAAACAATTTTTAAGCAAGTTACTTGTTTGAATTATTTTATCGCTACAAGCCAGGAAAAGGTGTCTTCAAATTGTCAGCCATGGTCCATCTGCCATTTTGGGAGTGATTTTACAAATGGTAGCTGTCAGAGCTCTAGAACACACCAAAAGGCTAAGAATCATCAAAGTCAAGAAGGAAACCCCGGTGATGCCAAATGTTCACATAGTCAATGGGAGTCCTAATTAACCGCCAAATATGCAGAATGTGCAAAAAGTACGCACAAAATGCATTAAAAAACCACGCAAAAATGCCTGTATTTTAAAAAACTCTTCACAAGAAACGGTAGTGTATTTGACACATTTACACATTGGCTGTTTTTTCTTCGCCGTGGGAACATGCCGTAAGGAAATTATTTTTCATTGACATCTAGTTTCTATTGCGGAGCAGTGGAGAAGACAGAAGACTGCTGTAGATACGTGTTTTTATTCTTCATATTACTACCATAATGTTTTAGTTTTGCAGGTTCCTCTGGAACGTTTGGACTACGACGTAGATTAGTTGGATTATGATTCACTGAGTATATAAATGTCATGTAGTTCTCCCTAGTACAATACTGAAATTCACTGGTTTATGTCTTTAGGGATATATATATTTTTTTAAAGTGCCAGTATCATTGCAATATTTCCAAATTGCAATCTGCCTGTGTCAGATGCACAGCACAGATTGCAAAAAATATATATCAACTATCAGGTTCAACTGTTGATGCGCTTTCTTTGCCACTATGGTGTTTCAGTGATTTATTGGAAAAATTCGGGTGGATACCCATAAGCTCACAGTTTGTGTCAGCCGAACACAACGTTGCTTTATTATACTTGGTTTTATTTTTATTTTTATTTTTGTTTGTTATATTTTGTATATATATTTTGTTTTTGTTATTTTATGTTTTTTATTCCAAGTTGTGCAAAGTTTGTCCGAATATGAGCTTAAATACCCCCAGGGATATCTCCCCGTTGGTATAAATATTCAGCCTGATAGATGCTGTTGGAGTGTGTCCTCCGTCTGTTGCATCTATATTATTATATTGAGACTGGATAGCTGCACTTTGTATGGATATCAGCCTGTGTTGGCTGATGCAGCTATCAGCTGCTAAGTCCTTACAGGGGCTGCTGCTGTTGTGCTGAGTCTGGATAGCTGCACTATCTAGGGATGTGAGTCAGTGTTTATCAGCTACAGAGCCCTTATAAGGGCTGCTTTCTCGTTCCTGTCACTGGACTCACTCTCGTGCTGAGACTCGGTAGCTGCACTGTCTGAGGCTGTAAGCCAGTGTATATCAGCTGGTGCAGCTGCTAGCTTCTAAGTCCCCCTAGGGGCTGCTTCCTCGTTCCAGTCTGTCACTGGACTCACTCTCGTGCTGAGACTCGGTAGCTGCACTGTCTAAAGCTGTTAGACAATGTTTTTCAGCTAGTGCAGCTGTCAGCTTCTAAGCCCTTATAAGGGCTACTTCCTCCTTCCAATCTGTCACTGAGTTTGCCCTACGCGTTTCCTTGCTATTACTGATGTCTGCCGCAATTCTTCAGGGGCCTGCAGTAGGTAAGTATTATTTGTTTGTTTGATAATTAGCATACAATGGCATAAGGAGACATTCAGTGATGTCTGACGTCGCTTGTGTTTGCTAGCCCAATTAGTTGGATTACTACGATCTACGTTTTTTTGTTTTTTTTTTAAATAAAATCACTCCAGATGGTCAGGTACTGGATTGTACCAAGCTCTTCCCAATACCCCTGGTGGCGATGGGTACTGGGGTAATAATGGGGGGTTAATGCTAATCTTTTAACTGGCTGATGCTAAGCCCCGCCTTAATAACGGACGTCATCAAACAGACAACGACCATTACTAAGGCACTCATAAAGTATTAAAAAAACACAGACCTAAGAAAATATTTTTTTATTGAAAAAAAAATCCCCCACAAGACCCTCGTTTATCCATTTTATTTATTAATAAACCCCAAAAAATGTAGATGATCGTAATAGTCCACCAAATCTATGATGTAGTCAACAAATCTACGATGTAGTCCAATAGGTCCAACGGAACCTGCAAAAAAAATAAAAAATAAAGTTAGTAATATGCAAAATAAAAATAAAAATACTTACCTACAGCAGACATTTGTCTTTTCCCCTGCAGCGTAATAAATACTAGACGTCAATGAACTGGGACGGAAATTCGAGTTGCAGCAGAAATATTAATAGTTATTAATAATTCTGGCGCATCATGGAGCTTCCCCCCACAAACCTCCCCCACACTTACAGCTGCTCTAAAAAAAAACAACACACCACCACCCAACACATCGCCCCACACACATGTACCCTGCCACACGTATGTACGTACGTACGTACGTACGTACGTACGTACGTACGTACGTACGTACGTACACACACACATAATCCCCCCACACCCCCACACCTACTCCCCCACACCGCCATACACATTCTCCAAAAAAACACACAACCCCCCAACGCACCCCACCCCCACATAAACACACACAGGGGCGGATTAAGGGTACCATGGGCCCCGGGCACTTTTTCAAGTCTGGGCCCCCGCGAACTCCGAAGACAGAACTTTGAATACGCTGTAGAGTACATATTTGCAGATTTCTGTTTAGGCGGACACAGATCTGGCACGGTTTTAAATTAGCTGTAAAAGTAGAATGAGTCATATAGAAGAAAGAAAGCAGAATACTTTGAGACATTAAAGTGGTCAGGAACTTTATAACTTTTTTATTTTTAAGTGGTGTGTGAATTATTATTTTTTGCGGGAGGAGGTGTAGTTTTTATTGGCACCATGTATAATACCATATAATGGGAGAATTGGAAAAAACTGAGATTCCTCCATGTTTTTTTTGGGTTTAGTTTTTACTGTATATACTTACCTTCTCTTAAGGTAAAAGTAGATTTAACATCTACTTTTACCTTAAGAGAAGGTAAATATATACAGACTCAGAATCAAGCTCAGTACAAATATACAGACCCAGAACCAAGCTCATTACAAATATACAGACCCAGAACCAAGCTCAGTACAAATATACAGACCCAGAACCAAGCTCAGTACATATATACAGCACGAGAACCAAGCTCAGTATATATATACAACACCAAAACCAAGCTCAGTTATATATACAGCCCCAGAACCAAGCTCAGTACTTATATACAGCACTAGAACCAAGCTCAGTACATATATACAGTGCCAGAACAAAGCTCAGTACATAAATACATCCCCAGAACTAAGCTCAGGACATATATACAATGCTAGAACTAAGCTCAGTACATATATATATAACTCCAGAACCAAGCTCAGTACATATATACAACACCAGAACCAAGCTCAGTACATAAATACAGCACCAGAACAAAGCTCAGTACATATATACAGTGCCAGAACCAAGCTCAGTACATAAATACATCCCCAGAACTAAGCTCAGGACATATATACAACGCTAGAACTAAGCTCAGTACATATATATATAACTCCAGAACCAAGCTCAGTACATATATACAACACCAGAACCAAGCTCAATACATATATACAGCACCAGCACAAAGATCAGTACATATATACAGCACCAGAACCAAGCTGAGTACATATATACAGCACCAAAACAAATACAGTTCAGTACAGAGATCATTTGCAAATTCAGTTTAATCCCTGCTGTATAAACTTGCACGACATAAAACAACAGCTTCCAGTATAGCCTGAACAGTGGTTAGGATATGCTGGGAGTTGCTGTTTAATAAAAAAGAATGCTACCATCCATCATCTCACTGCAGATCATACAGCGATTATAGTACTGATCAGTCACAGGGAGAATAAACATTTACATTGAGTGACTCACAGGTGACGTCTCAGATTTTTGTGGTTCTTTTTCTCTTTTCTTCTCCATCTGGTCCAGACCTCTATGATGACTTCTCCCAGGCAAGGCCCATTTCTGCAGTTCACAGCTCAGATGTCTTCGGTTCCTCACTTTTCCAACATGTCTGCACCTATAAACGTAGATAAAATTCTCATGATGCCAGACTCTATGCTTCTAAATATAATAGTATCATACAATGAATATAATAGTACTATACACTGTGCCCCTGAATAGAATAGTACCATACACTGTGCCCCTGAACGTAATAGTACTATACACTGTGCCCTGGAATATAATGGTATTATACACTGCACCCCTGAATATAATAATACTTTACACTGCGCCCCTGAATATAATAGTATTATACACTGCGCCCCTGAATATAATAGGACCATACACTGTGCCCAGGAATTAAATAGTCAAACACTGTAAAGTAAAACACCACACACACTAACAATGCCCCCTGTAGATAGCACCAGTCACAATGCCCCCTGTAGATAGTGCCAGTTACAATGCCCTCTGTAGATCATGTCCCTTGTAGATGGCGCCAGTCACAATGCCCCCTGTAGATGGCGCCAGTCACAATGCCTCCTGTAGATAGCGCCAGTCACAATGCCCTCTGTAGATAATGCCCCTTGTAGATGGGGCCAGTCACAATGCCCGCTGTAGATCATGCCAGTTACAATGCCCTCTGTAGATAATGCCCCCGTAGATAGTGCCAGTTACAATGCCCCTTGTAGATCGCGCCAGTCACTGGGCCCCCTTCCAGCATCGGGCCCGAGCACAGTTTTCACTTATTATAATCCGCCCCTGCACACACAAACCCCCCCTACACACACACACACACACACACGTACCCCCACACGAACTCACACACACACACACACACACACACACACACACACTCCCCAACCCCGCCACACACCACCTCCCCACACTCAAACTCCCCCAACACACACTCGCCACATGCACCCACACACAAATCCCCCCAAATATGCAGCCACACAAAAAAAAAACAAACATGCAAAACACCCTCCACCCCATATGCACGTACTCACACACACACACACACACACACACACACACACACACACACACACACAAACACACCTTACCTGCAGTGCGGCCGGTCTTCACCAAAATGGCGTTGGCTTTCCCCCTACAAACCAGCTTCTATGCTGGGTTGCTCTGAACTGCGCATGCCACAGAGCATGCACAGTACAGAGTTAGACAGCAGAAGCTTAGGAGATAAGTTTGGCTACCGTCCTTATCTCCTATGTCCTATAGCTGCCATATTTCATCTGTGTATGTGTCGTGAAGAGACACATACACAGATTAAATAAAAAATGGCAGCCACCAGTAAAGTAAAAAAGTGAAAATAAAATATTTAAGTAAATAAAAAATCAACCCCTAGGTGCATCAGGACGCAACTGTACGTCCTGGTGTGAAGATTATTCACGTACCAGGATGTACGGTTACTTCGCAGTTCCCAGTGCACACTGTCGGTTACTGTGTGTCCGGGAACTGGGACGTCAGATGTCTCCGACAGCTGACACCCCAGTCTTGCTGGCCAGCAGTGCATCGCCGCTGATTCCGGTAATTCACCCCATAAATCCAGCGATCAATTGCGATTGCCACATGTAGGGGGTTTGTATCAGATCGGCAGCCCCACAGAGCAATCGCAGGGGTTGCTGATCATTGGCATGGCTGGTCCTCATAGGCTTCCTGTCAAAATGACAGGAAGTCACCGAGTCATTTCTGATGCACACTGTCGGTGATGGTGTGCGCCGGGAACCTGGAGGTCAACTGACACTCCACTGTTGCCCATCAGCGGTCCATTGCTCTCGATTTAGGCAATTAACCCCTTAAATGCGGCGATCGATTGTGATCACCACATTTAGGGGGTTTGTAGCAGATCGCCAATTTCAGGGGTTGTCATGGCAACCGAAGACCATTCAGCAGCCTCGGGGTCTGCCACGTATGGAAGCCTATCAGGACCAGCCTCTGGCTGGTCCTGATAGGCTTCCTATTACGTCACTGTCAGTGTCAAACTGAAAGTTAGAATACATTACACTACCTAGGTAGTGTAATAAATTGTAACAGCGATCAGAGCTGCAGGTCTTCAAGTCCCATAGAAAAAAAAAAAAAAATAGTTAAAAAAGTTAATAAAAATGTTTTATAAAAGTGAAAAAATGTATAAGTTAAAAAAAAAAACAACATTTTTCCTATAAGTCTTTTATTATAGGAAAAAAATTAAGAAGTAAAAAAAAAATTCACATATTTGGTATCACCGCGTTTGTAATGACCTAAACTATAAAACTATATTGTTATTTTTCCTGCATGGTGAACACTGCAAAATAAATAAAACAAAAATTATGCCAGAATCGCTATTTTTTGGTCACAAAGCCCTCCCAAAACATAAAATAAAAAGTGATCAAAAAGTTGCATGTACCCCAAAATAGTACCAGTAAAGACTGCAACCCGTCCTGCAAAAAAACAAGTCCTTACACCGCTTTTTTGCCTGAAAAAAAAAAAGTTATGGCTGACACAAAAAATAACATATTTTACAAAAAAGTGATTTTATTCTGCAAACGCTGTAAAACATGAAAAAACGATATACATATGGTATCGTCGTAATAGTTTCGACCCGCAGAATAAACCTGTAAAAAAAAGAATAAAAAACTTTGTCAGAATAAAGGGTGATCAAAAAGTTGTATGTACCAACAAAAAAGGCACCATTAAAAGCTACGGCTTGTCCCGCCAAAAATAAGCCCCCACACCGCCTAATCGATCAAAAAATGAAAAAAGTTCTTGCTCTCGGACGGTGGTGAAACAAAACCATTTTTTTTTTTAACAAATATTTTTTTTTGTAAAAGTAGTAAAATAAAAAAAACCTATACAAATTTGGTATTACCGTAATCATAATGAGACACAAAATAAGTTGTCACTTTTACCGCACGGTGAAAGCCGTAAAAACGTAACCCAAAAACCAATAGAAGAATCACAGTTTTATCCAATTTCAGCATGCAATGAACAGTTTTTTAAGTTTCCCAGTACATTATAAGGTAGCTTAAATAGTGTCAATATAAACTATAGGGCCTCATTCACATGATCGTATGAGAATCACGCGCATGAAAAAAAGCACGTGAATCGGGTCAGTGTGTGCTGCGTTATGCATCAGTGTGCTTTGCGAGTGGCATGCGTTATTCACGCACTCACAAAGCACATTTTTTTTTCATTATTTTCAACTGAATTGGTGCGCAAATCATGCACCACACACGCGTGTGCGGTGCGTGGTTTTCACGCACCCATTGACTTCAATGCGTGCATAGCTGCGTGATAACACACCAATATAGGACATGCAGTGAGTTTCACGCATGTGTCAATGGCCCCATTGAAATCAATGGGTTCGTGTGCTGTGCCTTGTTTCAACGCACAGCACACAGATATGATTCACGCTTGTGTGAATGGGGCCTAACTCTTCCCGCAAGAAATAAGCCCTCACACTACTCAATTGACAGCAAAAAAATAAAAATAAATTATGGGTCTTGGAAGGGAGGAAGTAAAAAAACTAAAAATAAAAAGCAATAAATGGATCAGTCCTAAAAGGGTTATTAAATTTCTAATCAAAAACATTTATGACCACATATGGGGCATTTCCGTACTCAGGAGAAATTGCTTTACAAATATTGGGGTGCTGTTTCTCCTCTATCCCTTGTAAAAATTAAAAAATGCAACATTTTAGTGGAAAAAATTTTGATATTTATTTTCACGGCCCAATTTTAATAAATTCTGCAAAAGACTTGTGTGGTCAAAATGCTCACTATACACCTAGACAAATTTTCTAAGGGGTGTAGTTTCCAAAATGGTTTAACTTTTGAGGTGTTTCCACTGTTTTGGTCCCTCTGGGGCTTTGCAAATGCAACATGGTACCAAAAAACATTCAAGCTAAATTTGAGCTCCAAAAGCCAAAAAGTGCTCCTTCCCTTTTGAGCCCTGCTGTGGGTCCAAGCAGCAGTTTAGGCAGGGACTGTAAAAACGAAAATGAAAAAGCAAAAAATTGATCAGTCCCAAAAGGGTTAATAAAATTTGAATGAAAAGTATTTATGACCACATATAGGATATTTCTGTAATCAGGAGAAATTGCTGTATAAATGTTGGGGTGCTTTTACTCCTTTATTCTTTGTAAAAAATTAACATTTCTAAGTTTTTCAGAAAAAAATTTGATTTTCTTTTTTTTAGCAAAAAACTGTGGGGTCAAAATGCTCAATATACCTCTAGATAAATTCCTTGAGGAGTGTAGTTTCCAAAATGGGGTCACGTTTTGGGGGTTTCCACTGTTTTCGCACCACAAGACCTCTTAAAAAAAAACAGGAGACCCCAAAATCTACTACGTGCTCTTTTGCTTCAGAGGCCTGTGTTTCAGTCCATTAGCACACTAGGGCCACATGTGGGATATTTCTAAAAACTGCAGAATCTGGGCAATAAATATTGAGTTGCATTTCTCTGGTAAAACCTTCTGTGCTAGAGAACAAAGTATTACAAATTAATTTTGGCAAAAAAATAATAATTTGTAAATTTGCTTTAATTCCTGTGAAACACCTAAAGGGTTAAGAGTGTGCAGTTTTTAAAATGGGGTGATTTATGGGGGCTTTCTAATATATAAGGCCTTCAAAGCCACTTCAGATCTGAACTGGTCCCTGAAAAAATAGTTTTGACATTTTCTTGAAAATGTTAGAAATTGCTGCTAAATTTCTAAGACTTGTAACATCCTAGAAAAATAGGAGGACATTCAAAAATTATGCAAACATGAAGTAGACATATGGGAAATGTTAACTAGTGACTATTGTGTGTGGTATTACTATCTGTTTTATAAGCAGATGCATTTAAATTTTGCAGATTTTCTCAAAATGTTGGTATTTTTCACAAATATATATTAAATTTATAGACCAAATTTTTTCACTAACATAAAGTGCAATGTGTCATGCGAAAACAATCTCACAATCTCTTGAATAGGTAAAAGCATTCCCAAGTTATTACCACATAAAGTGACACATGTCAGTTTTGAAAAAAATATATATCAGTGTGTTTTGTGCAACTTTGTAATTACATTAATTAAAAATTAGTTTTACTTTTTCAGATACAGCTGCTTTCTATCCTGTATACAGAGCATCTGTATCTTGTGCTGACCCATCAATCCGTCAGGTAAGCAGGACTGACGGGTTCAGTGAAAGTGGGTCCTGTGTGATTCTGACACACAGGATCAAGCGGTTATCGATCACATCTAAGTTATGACCCGCTGTTACTGAACCCGTCAGTCCCGCTCACTTGATGGATACAGGTTTCAGCGCTAGATACAGCAGCTCTGTATATAGGATACAAAGCAGCTGTATATAAAAAAGTAAAAGCTTTAATCAAATTAAATTACAAAGTTGCACCAATCACACTAAGGCCGGATACACACGAGTGTGTGCGTTTTGCGCGGGCGCAAAAGGTCCGCAAAAGGTCCGTGTGTCATCAGCATATGATGCGTGGCTGCGTGATTTTCGCGCAGCCGGCATCATTATGACACTCTGTTTTTATGTTTGTAAACAGAAAAGCACCACGTGCTTTTCTGTTTTCATTCATAGTTTTGACTACTGTAGCGCGCATCACGCGCGGCACATGGAAGTGCGTCCATGTGCCGTGCACGGTTTTAACGCACCCATTGACTTCAAAGGGTGCGTGATGCGCGAAAAATGGTCAAATATAGGACATGTCGTGAGTTTTACGCAGCGGACATACGCTGCGTGAAAATCACGGACTATCTGAACGGCCCCATTGACTAACATAGATCCGTGCAACGCGCGTAGCACGGACGTATTATACGCTCGTCTGAATAAGCCCTTATACACATTTTTCAAAGGTGTACATAGCCTTTAAAGTCCTCTTCACTCCAGTCAACCAGTGAGAAGGAAAGAGGATTCGGTACTCCCATTCTCACCATCAGTGGGGGTCCCTGTGGATAAGGGATAATTGTAAATTTTGTCAACACCACTTTAATTCCAATTACTATTTTATTACTATGGACACTGGCCAAAATCCCCTAAACAGACTGTCCAATAATTAAAAATAAATAAATGGTTGCAAATGGTCTTTTAGGGAGCAATTCTTTATTTTAAAGGTAAAGGTGAGTGTGCGCTTCAATTGTGTTACACATTCCCCCACAGCTATCTAATGAACATTCCAATAATCTATGAAACTAATAATATTTTTCTGTTTACATTTTTTCTCAGAGGTTCAGGTCGTCAAGGAACAATTAAGTGCATTTCATAGAGAACTAGAGACCTTTCAAGCAAGCCTTGCAAAATATAAAAAAAGTAATTGTAACTCGCTATATATCTGTCATTTATGCTGTCTTTCATGCATTTCCACACAGTAAGGGTATGTTCACACGACCTCTTTTCTGACATAATGGGGGCGTTTTATGCCTCGAATTACGCCTGAAAAGACGGCTCCAATACGTCGGCAAACATCTGCCCATTGCCTGCAGTGGGTCTTACGATGTTCTGTGCAGACGAGCTGTCATTTTACACGTCGCTGTCAAAAGACGGCGCGTAAAATTACGGCTGCGTCAAAGAAGTGCAGGACACTTCTTGGGACGTAATTGGAGCCATATTTCATTGACTCCAATGAAAACCAGCTCCAATTACATCCATAAAAGACGCCGCGAAAACGCGTGCACTTGTAAGGGTATGTGCACACACACTAATTACGTCCGTAATTGACGGACGTATTTCGGCCGCAAGTCCCGGACCGAACACAGTGCAGGGAGCCGGGCTCCTAGCATCATAGTTATGTACTCTCTGCAGGACAACTGTCCCGTACTGTAATCATGTTTTCAGTACGGGACAGCAGTTCCACGTAGAGGCAGGGACTCCTAGCATCGTACATAACTATGATGCTAGGAGCCCGGCTCCCTGCACTGTGGTCGGTCCGGTACTTGCGGCCGAAATACGTCCGTCAATTACGGACGTAATTAGTGTGTGCACATACCCTAAAAACTTCTGAAATTCAGGAGCTGTTTTGTCCTGAAAACAGCCCCATAATTTCAGACGTATTTGGCGTTGTCGTGTGAACATACCCTAATAGTCAGGGCACATTAATAATGACAGTGACATAATGCACGCTCTAGCAGACAAAAGATGCACGATAATATCATACAAGGAATACAGTTTTTTAAGGGCACCACTAAAACAGTACGAACATTTTAAAACCTACCTGAAGGTTCAACTATGGTTGGGGAAGACCCTAAAGAAACCACCCACTGATGGAATAAGTCATATGGTAAATCAACCACAGCAGTTAAAGATGAAAAAGGACAATACAAAATATCGAACTAATATCTATCTGAATAATCTACAAGACTATACACAATAAATATAAAATACTCTAACTAAAGATAAGTGAACAAAGAATAAATATCACAAAATAGAATAAAAGAGAAGACGACCTGCTAGGGTAAACTGGAAAAGATGTTTCACTGGTTAGTCTATCCTTATCAGGATTACGACTGCTACTATTTTTTCTTTTTGTTTATTATCTATTATTTTGGACAAAGATATGTAGGGTCACATTTGCTATTACTCTTGTACTGCATAAAATTACAGTTTAGTATGCGAATTCCCCAAAATGGCACAACCTGATTGAAGAATGCAGAGTGCTGCTGCTCAGTTCCATATATGTAGATACAAGACTTATAGCAAAGAGCAAACCGGGTCCCCGTTATGGTGTTTTACCACCAAGGACAGAAAGGCCTGACATTTGTTTCCCCTTCATGCTCTTTTCATAACTCTTAATTCAGTATGTACTTGTATGCAAACAATACAGTCAGGTCCAAACTAGGAAAGACTGGGCCCCTTAGCAAACTTTTCACTCGGCCCCCCTCCCCTACACACAGCCCCCCTTGTAGATAGTGCCCCCTGTAGATTCTGCCACTCATCGCCCCCTTGTTGATAGTGCCCCTTGTAGATAGTGCCATGTAGCCCCCCGTAGATTGTGCTATACAGCCCCCACTTGTAGATAGCGCCCCCACTTGTAGATAGCGCCCCACCTCCCCCTTGTAGATAGTGTCATACAGCCCCTTGTAGATAGTGCCATACAGCTCGCTGTAGTTAGTGCCATACAGCTCCCCAATAGATAGTGCCATACAGCCCCTTCCTGTAGATAGCACCATACAGCCCCCCTGTAGATAGCGCCATACAGCCCCCTCCTATAGATAGTGCCATACTGCCCCTTCTTGTAGATAACGCCATACAGCCCTCCCTGTAGATAGCGCCATACAGCCCCCTCCTATAGATAGTGCCATAAAACCCCCGTCCTGTAAATAGCGCCATACAGCACCCCTCCTGTAAATAGCGCCATACCGCCCCCCTGTTGATAGCGCTATACAGCCCCCCCTGTAGATAGGGCTATACAGCCCCTCTTGTAGAAAGCGCCATACAACCCCCTGTAGATAGTGCCATACAGACCCCTCCTGTAGATAGCGCCATACAGCCCCCTCCTATAGGTAGCGCCATGCAGCCCGCTCCTACAGCCCTCCCTGTAGATAACTCTATTCATTTCTATAGAGCTGCCGGACACGCAAGCCAGACACAGACCCCGGAAGTTCCAAGCTTCTCATGGAGCACTTCAGGGGAATTTCGGTCCACCGTTCTCCATATCCCGATCACACATGTATCCAATATCCTGTTAAGCCATATATGCAGTATATATGTTATGTATACTCTTACAACTACTAAACTACACCAGGTTGTGCCAGATTTATTCACCACCCATTTTCTGTGGAGCAGAACTTCTATATATCAGTTTCACAGTGCACCTAACATTGCCATTTAGTCGAATTTCGCTGAGCTAAAATAATAAGACTCAATGACACTAATGGACAAATGTGATGCTGTTTCTAAGGAAAAAAGCTGAATCTTTTTTTCTAATCTCACACAATCCCTTTAAAGTGCACCTATTCTTTCAGGTGACTTTTTAGACTAAGTTGTCATATGTCTACATGAGGAATAACACTTTTTCAGACCGTTATATGACTTGTATTCTGCATTATTTAGCTGTTTTCCCCTCTGCAGGCTCTATCTTTAATTCACAGTTGTCTCTGAGCTAGTGGTAGTATGTCTTCTATAAACAGCACACATAGAAGAGGATAATCCTGCTCTCCTATCTCTATCTAATCACACATATATATTTTGAAGCTGCAGCAGCATAGAACGCACTATTCAGCAGTAATGAACAGTGTAGCTGAGAATCCAGCACTGGGATTCCACAGCAGCCTGTGTCTCTCTCACTCTGCTCCTTCTTCCTCCCCCTGCTCACCCCTCCCCCTCCATAGATTTATATGCAGTGTATGTGTTGCTGACTTTCTATCTGCTGCTCCCTCCTCCTGCTCCTCTCTACTCCCCTCCCCTCTCCATAGACTTGTATTAGCAGGCAGTGAAGAGACACACAACCACCTTCTGAATCCCTTCAATTCTGCTTTATTAGCATGGGTGGACTTTGCTTGACAACAGGGGGTTGACAGGTGATTACAGGAGGGGAGGCACCTAGGGGCAGTAATGTCACATAGAATTTGCATGGATAAAATAACTACATTTTAACAGTAAGTAAATTACAATGTTGTTCTATGTCAGGTATACTATTAGATTAGCATACATTCTTCAAAAGTTAGTGTCCATTTTAAGCATTTGGCACCTTTCTGAACCTCATGGAACACATGCTCCGTTTTCTGAACTGCAGTGTTACTCTGGTATTTTTTTCTTCTTTGATTTATAAAACAAAAATCCAACATAATACATTTATTTTTGCATTTTCAAATATAAGAATATCTGATTTTGCCTATTTCAGTTCTTCTATTCCATGGCGGTAAACAGTCTGGTGACAAGGTATTTGTGACCAATGGCTTAGAAGAAAATTTTGAAAATGCTCAGAAGACATGCAGAGAAGCTGGTGGTGTCCTGGCAACCCCAAGAAATGCAGCAGAAAATAGTGCCGCACAAGAGATACTTCAAACCAAGGGGGAATCAGTCAAAGCTTTCTTTGGTATATCAGACTTGCAGGTAGAAGGTATATTTAGATACTTAACTGGAGAAAAGATAATATTCACCAACTGGAACCTAGGAGAGCCAAATAATAGCAAGGACAACGAAGACTGCGTGGAGGTTCAAGACAATGGAAAATGGAATGACATACCTTGTAATCTGCTACGACTAGTTATATGTGAATTTCAATAAAGAAAATCAAACAGGACAATGTATAGCATGAAAAGTTAATTGTCAGATTTATCCATATGCTCCATGGCAAAAACGAGGACTTCAACCCCAATTTCACCTGTTACCACCCCATTACAGATGATTAAATAAATGACATAATAAATATCTCATTCTATATTACGCAGGACATGTAATGTCATTTGCTAAATACCTTTGAAGCAGTGGAATCTATGACACCTTAAGGTCCCCCGCACACGAAGCAGATTTGTGCAGATTTTCTATCAGGATTTGCGGGCATAAAATCCCTTTCTCGTAAAATCATTTTTCTCAAGGAAATAAGAGAAAGCTAATTTTCAATGTAGAAGGGTTGAAAATCTGAACTTAAAGGGAATGTGTCGCGAATTAAACTTATTTTTTTTAAGTGTTGTTACTTATTTCTATTATATTTTTTCCTTTTTTTGCTGTATTTTTTTTTTCTTCCACACGGTGGAAAGTATTAAAAATTAAATAATAATTTGTCATGTTTTCCTATGTTGGCCACCAGAGAGAGCACTTCCCAGAATTACAGCAAGGTGAATAAGGCAAAGCAACCTGACTCACAGCTGGCGTAAATGTGGGAGGGAATCTCCCCCCTCCCCCTCCCACAAGCCAGGAAAAGGCGTCTTCAAATTGCTAAGCAGTGTCCGGCTGCCATTTTGGGTGTCATTGTTGAAATGCAGCTCGCAGAAGCTATAGGACACACCAAAAGGCTAAGGGTATGTTCACACACTTACTAAACAAAGGGAAAACAGCTCCTGATTTTCAGCCATTTTTTAATCAAACTCTCGTTTTTGGCAGCGTTTTTTCCGGCCGTTTTTAGAGCTAAATACGGCTTCAAAGACGTCCCAAGAAGTGACATGCACTTCTTTTTGGCGGGCATCTTTTTACGTGTCGTTTTTGGAAAATGGCCGCGTAAAACAACACCCATGCTTCTGATTTTTCAGCCGTTTTTCGGGATGTTTACGGCCCGAAAAACGGCTGAAAACACTGCGTGTGAACATACCCTTAGAATGATGAAAGTTAAGTGAATGACTTTTCAGTTGACAGGTTTACACAGCGTGTATTTGACACGTTTGTTTTTCGCATTTTACACGCCTCTCCTGCTAAATGTCTTTATCCCTCCATCCTGCTGACAGTCTCCTCCAGGATCACCACCCAATACTGCTGACAGTCTCCTCCAGGACATCACCCAATACCGCTGACAGTCTCCTCCAGCGTCACCATACAATCCTGCTGACCGTCTCCTCCAGCATCACCGCCCAATACTGTTGACAGTGTCCTCCAGGGTCACCATACAATCCTGCTGACAGTCTCCTCCAGCATCACTGTCAGCAGGATTGTATGGTGACGCTGGAGGAGACTGTCAGCAGGATTGTATGGTGATGCTGGAGGAGACTGTCAGCAAGATTGGGTGGTGATGATGGAGGAGACTGTCAGCAAGATTGGGTGGTGATGCTGGAGGAGACTGTCAGCAATATTGGGTGGTGATGCTGGAGGAGACTGTAAGCAGGATTGTATGGTGATGCTGGAGGAGACTGTCAGCAAGATTGGGTGGTGATGATGGAGGAGACTGTCAGCAAGATTGGGTGGTGATGATGGAGGAGACTGTCAACAAGATTGGGTGGGGATGCATCACCATACAATCTTGCTGATGGTCTCCTCCAGCATCACCACCCAATACTGCTGACAGTCTCCTCCAGCGTCCCCATACAAACTTGCTGACAGTCTCCTCTATCGTCCCCATACAATCTTGCTGACAGTCTCCTCCACAGTAGAGGAGACTGTCACACCACTCTGTGATAGGAATAACAATCTGCTGCTGACAGTCTCCTCCCCGACCTCCTGTTGACGGATACCTCACATCCTCACCCGATCACAGTCCGCACACCGTCCACACTGACAACACATCTTACACTCAGCACTGCTACATACATATACACACACACACACACATACACACATACACACACACACACACACACACACTCAGCTCTACTACACAGACACACAGACACTCAGCTCTACTACATCTGACAAGCTTAGCTCCGCACACCGTCCACACTGAGAATACATCTCACAGTCAGAACTGCTACATACATACATACATACATACATACATACATACACACACACTCAGCTCTATTACACAGACACACACACACTCAGCTCTTCTACATCTGACAAGCTTAGCTCCGCCCACTGTCCACACTGAGAATACATCTATCGACAGGGGGGTGGCCCGTCGGGGTGGGGGGCCCGCCGGGTGGGGGGGCCTGTCGGGGGTCACGAGAGCGGGGGTCTGTGAGAGAGAGAGAGGGACAGACAGAGACACACACCTTACCTGCAGTGCAGCTGGTCTTCATAATGGCGCCTGCTATCTCCCTACAAACCGGCTTCTCTGCTGTGTGACTGTGACCTGCGTCTGCGCAGTACAGAGCCAGATAGCAGAAGCAATGAACAGCTCACTATGCCCTGTAGCTACCGTATTCCATCTGTGTATGTGTCGTTAAACGACACATACAGAGATGAAAAAAAAATTGCAGCTCCCATAGAGAAGTAAAAGTATGAATACACTAAAAAGTAGGAAGTGACAACGTAAATAAATAAAATGTTTGTTTACATTATATTGAAAGCAATATAATAAAAAAATAAATAAATCATGACACCTTCCCTTTAAATGCCGTCTTCCATTCATCACCCCGGCCAATACAGATTAGTTTGTAAGCCCCTCGCAGGTCTAACGTCGAAAATATCTTGGCTCCTATTATACGATCAAACAGTTCAGAAATCAATGGCAACGGATATCTATTTTTTTACCGTGATCTGGTTGAGACCCTGGTAGTTGATGCAGGGACGCAGAGAAACATTCTTTTTCTTGACAAAGAAGAACCCGGCTCCTGCCGGGGAAGAAGACTTCCGTATGAAAGCCCTCTCCAGATTCTCCTTAACATAGGCGAACATGGACTGAGTCTCTGAGGATATACCCTACCATGGGGAAGGGATGCACCAGGAATCAGCTCGATAGGACAGTCATATGCCCGGTGTGAGGGCAGCCTCGCCGCCTCTTCCGAGAACGCAGAATAATGACAAGGCAATCCTTCTGTAATGAATCGGGGTAGGGAGACGGACAGGTGAGCACTAGTCTACCCGCAATTCAGTCCCTGCCTACTTGCACGGCCCATCCTAAGCGACGGCGTACAACTGGCCGACGGTCCCTACGCTCAATAGGTGCAAGACAGACAAAACAAGACAAGGGCACACAAAAGCAAAGGGGGAAGTTGGGGCAGTTGCCCACGGCAAAACCGTGAGCAACAGGCAGAGTGAACGAGCCGAGTGAAACCAGGAGAGTACGTAGTAGCAAAATCAGAGCAGGAGAATCGTCAGTTAAGTCAGGGTCAATATGAAACAGCGGTCAACCAGGAAAATAGCAGGAAATGCAGAGCCAGGAAACAAGACAATCACAGGCAAGGAACAACTGCAAGTGAGGGTATAGATAGACCAAGGGCGGGAGCTAGAACTGTCAGGCCAGGCTGTGATAGGTTCTCCCTCTCCTCAGCCTGCTAGCCTGAGTGGTAACAGATCGCGTCACTCTAGCAGGCCTTGGAGCTGATGAAGGCTGATTAACCCCGGGCGTCGACACAGAACCTGTGTCTGGCAAACCCTTTACACCTGCCAAGGACTGAGGCAGAGGAGGCTAGACCGGATGAACCTGTACCCGGCAGCGGTTGAGACACTTGGGACCCACTGGATAACCACCTCAGCATTCCAGGCCAGGACTGGGGCATGTAGTTGGAGTCAGGGCAGGCGCAGCAGCACAGGGTTGACGGCCTTAGCCAGGACAAAGAACGAGAGGAGCTCGGAGTGGAGGGCTCCCACTTGGAGCCTCAGCGGCTTGGTCACAGCTACAACTGGGTCTGGCAGAGGTAGTCCATTCACAGAGGCAAACAACAAAGGCCTCTCTAGAGGGGCTGCAGGCAACTGTAGATTATCCACAAGGTCTCTCCGAATGAAGTTAGCTGTGGATCCAAAGTCCAGATAAGCAGTGACCTGATGCGTTTTTTTTAGTCGTCAATATGGTCACGGGAATTGACAAATTTAGAAAAAAGGCCTTCTTCACCCAGGGTTGTCTCTCCAACCAACCCTAGGCTCTGGGGCTTTTGGGGGCACAGACGCACAAGATGGCCTCCGAGGCCACAATACAGAGTCCCGAAGTGCGTCTGCGATGTCTCTCCAGGAAATGGTCCATCTTCAAAGACTCCTTTGGAGGAACAGCTGATGAGGACAGCAGGGGTTGCTGCAAAGTAGGAACCGGGCTAGGGAGTCCTCCCTCCCGGCGAGCCTCTTGGAACCGTTCTCGGATCCTTATATCAATCCGGGCGGCCAGAAGGATGAGGTCATCCAGGGTAGATGGCAGATCTCAGGCAGGAAGCTCGTCCTTAATTTCAGGAGACAGTCCCTGCCAGACTTTAGCTCATTGTTCCACAACAGTTCTCCCGCCAGCGTGCGGAAGTGGGTGGCGTACTCACCCACAGAAGTGTCTCCCTGGTGTAGGTTCAGCAAGGAGGCGGCTGCAGACAATACTCGTTCAGTCTCCTAAAACCCTGTGCTAAATGTCCGTAGGAACCCCTGGAAGACACGTGTCTTTGGTCCTTGTCTTTCCCAGATAGGGTTTGCCCATGCAAGGGCCCTGCCAGTGAGGAGAGAGATGATGAAAGCAACCCTTGCGCCATCAGTTGAAAATGCCCTTGCATGCAGGCTAAAGTGAATCTGGCACCTGGAAACGCTAGGGGACCACTTGCAAGACAAACTTAGGGTACGACAACAACGCTCAGGCATTGAAGCAAGGGGCTGGGTCCTTCTTATAATCCAGGGCACTCATGGGCTAATTACATATGAAAGTCTGGTGTGCGCACTGCCCCTTTAAGAGCGGGCACGAGCGTGCGCGCGCACCCTACGGGACCCGGCCGAGGTGAGTGGACGTGAGCACTGGCTTCTCCTGAGGAGGAGACTGGGGCCACGTTCGCAGACCTATGGCGGCGGCTGTCAGGAGGTGAGTGAACCTGACGGCCCGCAGCCACGGACATGGCACAAACAAGTATATACAAAAGGGGTTATCTTCCCATTTGCAGGTTCTATAGCAATATCTGATAAAGGAGGAAGGTTGGGGAGATGATAAAAGGATTGATCGTGGATGACAGGTCCTATACTCATTTGAATAATAAATGGAGGCTCTAAAGCAGAGAACACTTAATAAAAAACACGTAAACCTTACATAAGGCGCTAATTGATGTTGTAGTGGTGAAACCTTGTAATGGCAAAATTATGTGGGCCAGACAATTCAACTATTAACGTAGTGTTGAGCAGCCAGAAAGGGACTAAGTTCATATTGGGATATTCCTTATTTTGGGCGATTTGCTCTTACATGCTGGAATCCAGGATTCAATGTGCGGTAGTTGTTGCAGAGATGAAGGAGCCGGTAACCACAAAGGGACACCGATTGGTGGTATGCTCAGAAGAGACCAAGCATGATCCAGGTGTTGTGATGATGGCACCTCTTGCCCTCTTTGGTGAGGATGGGTTGAATGATTACATCCAGCAAAAGAGTTTCTTATATATATTTGGTGTGGAGGCCGCCAGATCTTTAAATAGAGGATGTCTTTTACCTTCAATAGTAAGAACCGTTTTGCCTCTGAACACCTTTAATATATCTGCGGTGTCTGTATAGCTGAGGAGGCCACAAATAATGTAGTGTGGCCTTGTTTTAGAACGGGTCTCAGAGTGAGGTGCATATGCTCTATTGTTATCTTGGTTGCCCGATCTGCACCTAGCTCTGTAAATATTTATGTAAAAGCTAATTGTAAGAATTTTTCTCTTCCAGCCTTTTACTGGTTTAGACTAAATAAATGAAATACAAGAGTGCGTGTATAAAAATGTATTGCATAAAGCGTAAAATGACTGTTACAGTTATTTTGAGACTTATGTGGAGATATGTACGCAAAGACAGTCATAAGCAATAAACTTTACAGAGACACTTTGTGCTTATCATCAACAATAGTTACATTACATGTTATACACACACTCCAGTTAGTCTCCTCTCCAGTATGTGCCTCCAAGTGTCACTCCCCAAGTGGCCTCCAAAGTGGCTCCTCTCGTGAGTCATGCTTGTGTTTTTATACCTCTTTGTCTGCCCCTCTTGAAGACACATAATCTGACCTTCCTGATCAAAGAACTTCCCCATGTTACATGCAAATATGGAATACCGGTACCACTTATCAACCACCTTTAGCGTTTATGAGATCCTGAGTTTGTCCATGGATAAGGCTTATTGTCCACACTACTGGTTAGCATCTGTAAGAGATACCTGTGAATATGTGTCCTATGTTGTGAGAATCAGATTAAACAATAAGTATCTTGCATACTAATGAGATGAATGTCATTGAGACATACATGGGGACAACACGTCGTTTAAAAGAAAGAAAAAAAAGAAGAAATAATTGACAAAACTACGTGAGGTTCCCATTTTCATAACCAGCCAGAAACAATTAAACAGCCGCAGCCTAACATTACCAGGCTGTGAAGGGCCGTTTTTAGCCCTTCCCAGCCTAATAATACCATCCTGCGTCCGGCCCAGTGCCGAACCATCGCTACAGATGGTCGGGTACTGGATTGGACCCGGCTCTTCCCGATATCCCTGGTGGCAGTGGGTACCAGGGTAATAATGGGGGTTAGTGCTAGACTTTTTACAGGCTAACGTGAAGCCTCGCCTTAGTAATGGACCCTGTCAATCAGACAACTGCCATTACTAAGGTGGTAATAAAGTTAAAAAAAAACAGAGATACAACTCACTCCCTGTTCACACAGAGCTTGCTGGCGCTGATTTTGACGTGGAAACCGCATCGGAATCAGCGCCATAAAACCCCCGAAATCTCCCCGCATTGATTTCAATGGGAGGCAGAGGCTCTTGTTTCCTGGGTGGCTTTTGACCACTCACAGAAAAAAATCGGCATTTCCGCTCTTGCATCTTCTGCCTCTGACCTCCCATTGAAATCTTTTCCAAGGCGTTTTTCGTGGGGTTTTTCCCCATGGTCCTTGCATTAGCTTCAATGGCCATGGGCAAAAACTGCTGCGAAAACAGCGGAAAAAACGCGCAGGCAGTTTAAAATTGGCTTCAAAATTCCAGTTTTTTTTGCCTCTGCCTGCAAAAAAACGTGTGAACCGGGCCTAAGGTTGTATTCACACAGTGCGGTTTTGCCGTGTTCTTCCCCCGCAGCTGAATACCACATCGAATAGTGCATGCGTTTTTACCACAATTTTTGGATGCAGTTTTCAGCTGCGTAGCAAAAACGCAGCAAAACCACACTGCGCGAATACACACTAAGAAAATATTTTTTTATTCAAATACAAACTCTCCCGCACAACCCTCGTTAACCATTTAATTTTTTTTAAAAAACGTAGCTCATCGAAGCAGTCCAGGGTATCTACGAACCTGCAAAACAAAAAAATAAAGTTCACACCTCCAGCAGACATCTCCCTGCACCGCAATATAAACTACAGGCCAATAAAAAATAATTTTCTTAGGGCATGTCCGCTCCAAAAAAACAAAAAACGACGTGTAGATATGTGAAATACACCAGCGTTTCTTGTGGGGGCCTTTTAAAATACAGGCATTTTTTTTACGTGATTTTCACGTGTTTTTTGACACGTTTTGTGCGTGCTTTTTGCATGGTTATTGGCGCGTAATTAGGATTCCCATTGACTATGGGAACATTTGGTACATTTTACGTGCCAAAGATTTAACCCGATGCTTAACCCCTTAACGCACCATGACGTAACTGTACGTCATGGTGAGCAGTAAGTTTGCGCACCTTGACGTACAGTTACGTCAGTGCTTTGACAGTTAACCGCCGCGCGGCGCTACACCGCAGCGGCGGTTAACTGTGCAGGGTGTCTGCCCTGCTCTCCCCGTTGCCGATCAGCGGCCTGTCGCCGCTGATATCGGCAGTTAACCCCTTAATTGCGGCGATCGAATTTTGAACGCCACAATTAAGGTCTTTAGCGCCGATCGGCAGCCCCCATGTGAAATCACGGGGGCTGGCGATGGTACCCATGGCAACCGGACGCCAGACAATGGCTTCCGGGTTGCCATGTACAGAAGCCTATGAGGACCACCCCGAGGGTGGTCGTCGTAGGCTTCCTGTCAGTGTGACTGTCACGTCACAATGACAGTTGGAATGCATTACACTACGTGTGTAGTGTAATGTATTCCAGCAGCGATCAGAGCTGCAAGTCTAAGTGTCCCCTAGTGGGACAAGTGAAAAAAGTAAAAAAAAGAATAAAAATGTTTTAAAAAAAGTGTAAAAATAAAAGTTAGAAGTGATATAAACAAGAACTGCTTTTTTTCCTATAATAAGTCTTTCATTATAGGAAAAAAAATGAACACGTAAAAAAAAAGTACACATATTTGGTATCACCGCGTTCATAACGACCCCAACTATAAAACTATAATATTATTTTTCCCGCACAGTGAACGCCGCAAAAAAAATAAACGAAAAACAATGCCAGAATCACTATTTTTTGGTCACCACCCCTCACAAAATATGTAATAAAAAGTGATCAAAAAGTCGCATGTACGCCAAAATAGTACCGATACAAACTACAACCCGTCCCGCAAAAAACAAGCCCTTAGACAGCTTTTTTGACTGAAAAATAAAAAAGTTACGGCTCTCAGAATACGGTGAAACAGAAAATACATTATTTTCTAAATAAGTTATTTTATTGCTCAAACGCTGCAAAACATAAAAAAATATACAAATGGTATCGCCGTAATCGTACCGACCCGCAGAATAAAGTATAATAGTCATTTATAGCCCAGGGTAAACGCCGTCAAAAATAAATAAAAATCATTGTCAGAATTGATGGTTTTTGGTCACCTGGCTTGCCGAAAAATTGAATAAAAAGTGATCAACAAAATCGCATGTACCCCAAAATGGTACCAATGAAAATTACAGATTGTCCCGCAACAAATAAGCCCTCACACGGCTCCGGTGGTGAAAAAATAAAAAAAGTTCCGGCTCCCAGATTATGGCGATGCAAAATGTGCAGAGTGTTCCAAAAGTGGATAAGATCGGGCACCATTTATCAGTGCGACACTGGCCACATATCTGTGGATTATTATTTATTTACCCCATTATTATACCCTCTTATTATGCCCCTGATGTACTCTGCCCAGCCTACATGTGCCCCAACATTATAAACTGAAATACCAGCAAAACGCCAGAGCTACTACCAAGCAAAATATGCGCTCCAAAAGCCAAATGGCGTCCCTCCCTTCTGAGCCCTACAGCGTGCCCAAACAGCCGTTTATGTCCACCGATATGGCATCGTACCAAAAAATGGTACCAATAAAAACGACAGCTCGTCCCGCAAAAAATAAGCCCCCACACCGCTCTATTGACAGAAAAATAAAAAAGTAATGGCTCTTGGAAAGCGGGGAGGAAAAACGAAAAAGCAAAACATGAATCAGTTCGTAAAGGGTTAATTACTTTCTAATGAAAAAACATTTATGACCACATGTGGGGTATTGCCGTACTCGGGAGAAATTGCTTTACAAATGTTGGGGTGCATTTTCTCGTTTATCCTTTGTGAAATTGAAAAATTCAACATTTTAGTGGAAATAATGTTGATATTAATTTTCACGGCCTAATTCTAATAAATTCTGCAAAAGACGTGTGGGGCCTAAATGCTCACTATACCCCTAGATAGATTCCTTAAGTGGTGTAGTTTCCCAAATGGGGTTACTTTTGGGGGGCTTCCACTGTTTCGGTCTCTCAGGGGCTTTGCAAATTCGACATGACACCCAAAAACATTCCAGCTAAATTTGAGCACCAAAAGCCAAATAGCGCTCCTTCCCTTCTAAGCCCCGGTGTGGGTCCAAACAGTAGTTTATTACCACTTATGGGGTATTTACGTAATCAGGAGAAATTGTTTTACAAATGTTGGGGTGCTTTTTCTCCTTTATTCCTTGTAAAAATTAAAAATGGCTACCTTTTTTCAGAAAAAAAGTAGATTTTCATCTTCACATACTAATTCAAATAAATTTAGCAAAAAAACTGTGGGTTCAAAATGCTAACTATACCCATAGATAAATTCCTTGAGGGGTATAGTTTCCAAAATGGGGTCACTTTTGGGGTGTTTCCACGGTTTTGGCAGCACAAGGCCTCCTCACACCTGACATGGTACCTAAAATATATTCTAATAAAATAGAGGCCCAAAATCCACTAGGTGCTCCTTTGCTTCTGAGGCCTGTGTTTCAGTCCATGACCGCGCTAGGGCCACATGTGGGGTATTTCTAAAAACTGCAGAACTTGGGCAATAAATATTGAGTTGCATTTCTTGGGTAAAACCTTCTGTGGTACAGAAAAAATTTATTACAAATGAATTTTTGAAGAAAAAAAATGAAATTTGTAAATTTCACCTCTACTTTGCTTTAATTCCTGTGAAACGCCTAAAGGGCTAAAATACTTTGTGAATGCTGTTTTGAATACTTTGATGGGTGCAGTTTTCAAAATGGGGTGATTTATGGTGACTTTCTAATATATAAGGCCCTCAAAGCCATTTCAGAACTGAACTGGTCCCTGAAAAAATAGCCTTTTGAAATTTTCTTGAAAATATGAGAAATTGCTGCTAAAGTTCTAAGCGTTGTAACGTCCTAGAAAAATAAAAGAATGTTCAAAAAATGACGCAAACATAAAGTAGACATATGGGAAATATAAACTAGTATGTATTTTGTGTGGTATTACTATGTGTTTTACAAGTAAATACATTAAAATTTAGAAAAATGCTAATTTTTGCTAATTTTCTCTAAATCTTGGCGTTTCTTACAAATAAATATTGAATTTAATGACAAAATTTTTTCAGTACCATAAAGTACAACATGTCACGAGAAAACAATCCCAGAATCGCTTGGATAGGTAAAAGCATTCTGGAGTTATTACCACATAAAGTGACACATGTCAGATTTGCAAAAATGGGGCTGGTCCTGAAGGCCAAAACAGGCTTAGACACTAAGGGGTTAATTGTCACTGCAACGTGTTTTTGTTAAAACGCTTGCGTAAAAAAAGCTTGTTGCATGTACTAACGGCGCGCTTTCCCATTGTAAATGGGAAGCTTGATCAAGTGTTTAAGACGCGTCCTTCAAGGGGCTTTTTACACGTTCTGTGCGCGCTTTTTGCACGTTTTTTATTACTCCCATTGACTGTAGGAACATTCGGCACGCTTTACGTGCCTAAAGAATTGATCAGACGCCTCTCTTTTTCCGCAACGCATTTTTTAAAAACGCTCGCGCGAAAAAAGTGTTGTATGCACTAGCGGCGCGCTTTCCCACTGATGTAAATGAGAAGCCTAATCACGCGTTTGACGTGTTTTTCGGCACGTAAAATGCAACAAAAACCGCATCAAATACACGGCGTGTGAACCTGTCAATTGAAAAGCCATTCACCACAGGTTCTTCCCTCTTGACTTTCATCATTCTTAGCCTTTGGTGTGTCCTAGAGCTGTGCCATTGTAAAAGCACTCCCAAAATGGGAGCTGGACAATGCTTAGCAATTTGAAGACACCATTTCCTGGCTTGTAGCCAAAATTAGGGATGGGGGTGAGTCTCCCTCCCACATTTACAGCAGCTGTATTTCATTTTTAATACTTCCCACTTGTGGAGGAAAAAAATAAATACAGCATAAAAACTTGAAAAATATAATAAAAATAAGTAACTTACTAAAAAGAATATTAATTTGCGACACATTTCCTTTAATTTCTTACATAATGATAATGCCAAATGCGCCTTGGACTTTGGGAGACCCTTTATTCTAATATTTTTGTGGCGACTACAGGTCTCTTGGTCCTTAAAGAGGCTCTGTCACCACATTATAAGTGGCCTATTCTGTACATAATGTGATCGGTGCTGTAATATAGATGACTTTTTGACCAAGTGGGAGTTGTGGAGAGAAGTGTATGACGCTGACCAATCAGTGACCAATCAGCGTCATACACTTCTCTTCATTAATTTACTCTGCACATAGTAATCTTACACACATACTAACGTTACTCAAGTGTCCTGAGAGTTTATAGACATCACTACCAGCCAGGATGTGATGTGTATTCACAATCCCGACACTTCAGTAACGTTTGTGTGTGATTTACAGCACAGCACATTGACATCATGCTGGTCTGTTATTTACAATGTAATCTCGCGAGATTATGCTTTCTGTGCTGTAAATCCCACTCAAACGTTAGCGAAGTGTCAGGATTCTGAATAGACATCATGTCCTGGTTGGTAGGGATGTCTATTCACTCTCTGGACACTAGAGTAGCGTTAGTGTGTGTGTATGTGGCTGCACATAGTGATCTAGTAAGATCACTATGTGCTGTGTAAATGAATGGAGAGAAGTGTAAAATAAAAAACACTGCTGTAATCTACATTACAGCACCGATCACATTATGTACAAGATAGGCCACTTATAATGTGGTGACAGAGCCTCTTTAATGGTAGGGCCATGTTCAATGTGTCCATTTATAGTATATAGCTGTGCTGAAATCAAAAGGAGAAACTTGATCTCAACCCTGTAAACTATCTGATACATCGCTCTCTTTATGGCCGTTCGTCTGTGCGACCATTCTCTTGATAAATGATCTGGACAATGTGGCAGGGTAAGATTCCCATGCAGCTTCTGCTGGGTCTTGCAAACTCTCCATGTCAAAGTCATCTGCACCGCATGACTTGGACATAAATTTATCCAGAACCTTTTTTAGATTTACAGTTTTCTGGCGGCTGCCTGAATTTATCTTTAGTAGGTTTCACTATAAGTTGGGTTTGAGCTGCTAGTATTGCTGAGTTAGTTCCCGTGCTTTAGTTCAAGCGTCCGTCTTGCTATGGTCAAGCTCATAAGGATTATTTTTAATACTTGAATGCAAATCCTTTGCAGTCAATGACTGCCTGAAGTCATGTAGCCCATGGACGTCACCAAATGCTTCCCCTGCCAGGCCTTTACCACAGCCGTTTTCAGTTGCTGCTACTTTGTTTATCTCTGCCTTAAATTTTGTCTTCAGTAAGTAAAAAGAATGTTCAATCAGGTTAAGGTCAGATGACTGACTTCTCTGCATTAAAAAAAAACTCCTGGGTTGCTTTAGCTGTAAGCGTTGGGTCATTATCCATCTGCTCTTTGAAGTACCTCCCTAACGGTTTTGCAGCATTGGACTGAATATCTATACACTTTAGAATTCATTCTGATACTTCTATCCGCTGTCACATCATCAATAAATACCAGTGTACAACTTTCATTGGCAGCCATGCATGCCTATGCCAAAACATTTTCTCCACAATTCACAGATTATGTGGTATGCTTTGGATCATGAGCCGTTCCTGTCCTTCTCTATACGCCATGCCTTGACTTCCCATCATTCTCGTACAAGTTAATCTTGGTTTCATCTGTTCAAAGAATCTTGTTCCAGAACTGTGTGGCTATGTCAGATATTTTCTAGAAAAGTCTAATCTGGCCTTTCTTATCTTGAGATAAGCCCTCTGTATTTACATACATGAAGGAATCTCTTGATTGTAGACTTTGATAATGATATGGCTGCCTCCTCGAGTGTCCTTGACTTGACTAGATGTTGTGAAGGGCCTATTGGGGTTGCTAAGCTCACCAGTGCATTCCTTTATTTTTAAGGGTATATTCACACGGCCTATTTTCGGACGTTTTTCGGGCCGGAAATGCCTGAAAAATGGCTGAAAAATCGGAAGAAGAACGCCTGCAAACATCTACCCATTGATTTCAATGGGAAAAACGGCGTTCTGTTCCGAAGGGCCGTTTTTTTTACGTGGCCGTTCTGAAAAAACGGCCGCATAAAAAAGACAGCCGCGAAAAAGAAGTGCAGGTCACTTCTTGGGACATTTTTGGAGCCGTTTTTCATTGACTCGATAGAAAACAGCTCAAAAAACGGCAATAAAAAATGCTGCGAAAAACGCGAGTGGCTTAAAAAACGACTGAAAGTCAGGAGCTGTTTTCCCTTGAAAACAGCTCCATATTTTCAGATGTTTTTGAGTTTGTGTGTGAACATACCCTCAGACTGTACAAAATTGTTGATGTGACCACTCCTAAACTTTCTGCTGACGATCTGGTCGTTTTTTGTTTGTTTTTTTTAGCATAATAATGGTCTCTTTCACATGCATTCACACCTTTCTAGACCGCATATTGAGAGTTCCCAAAAGCAGCTACCAAATGCAAGTTTAACACTCTAGAATTTTATCTCCTTAATTCTTCATGAAATAACGAGCAAACAGCCACACCCAGACATGAAACTGCCGGTCAGTGATCTGTCCACTTACTTTTGAGCCTATTTATTATTTGTTTTACATGTTTATTAAGAATTTTTTATTGTATGAAAAAGTATATTTTCCCATTTATTTAATTTTAGCAGTTTTAGGAAACAATATCACCTGACAACCAGATCCATTTTTTTAAAGCGTGACAAATTTTTACTAAAAGAAAAAACGGAATCCTTTTATTGTCCATCCCAGCTCAAAGTTCACGAAGATATCTCTAAGTAATCGATAAACTGCGAACTAAAAAGCATTGCACTCATTGCACTCATATGTCATAACTGGGTTTGCTACAAGCTAATCTCTTGGTACAAAAAAACTTGCACCACATTAAGTTTTTAGGTAATTTCAGGCAATTTGTGTAAAGTAGCTGAAAAAGGTGAGTGAACACCGATGTTTTGAAATTGTTAGTTATGTTGAGCGCAGTTTCTTTAGATTCCTTAAAAAGTCACAAAAATATTAACCATTGTGAGATTATTAAAATATTTGTATCTCTAATTAGGACATGGTTGTCCCCTACCGGACCATCAGCTTCATAGCTGCAATACTTATAATGATATTCACCGGGACTCTGTCAGACACCTCTCCCATGTGCTCTGTAATACAAGGACTTCCAGGTCTAAACGGACGGGATGGGAGAGATGGAATCAACGGATTAAAGGGAGATTCAGGTAGGAAATATGGACAAATGAAGATTACAAATAGCCACTCCCTATAGTTGAATAGATTAGACATAGTTCACAAAACAAAGATAAAATATGAGGTATTAAGTCGGTCGTCGTTTTGTTTCTCTCCCTAGTAAATATAGTAGCATTTACTGAAATGTTTACATGGTCATCATTTTCTTTGTAAAATAGAATGGGAATTAAAAAAAAATAAAAAAGAAACATTTCATATATGAGAACAGTCATATGTATATTATTGTCCATCTTATATTATTGTCCTACAATATTCTATATTTTAGAAGTTTTTTTTTTTTCAGAATGCTTGTGTGTGCTGATCAGTAATAGCAGCTCCTTGAGAGAACATCACATATTGTATAATATATTGTATAATTCATATACATTAAATTAACCCTTTCTGTGTTGCAATCATAAATAAATAAACGTTTCAACAACAATGATCTTACTTTACCAGTTTAGTTTTACAATCACATCTCTGGGATATAAAACAGGGGTGTAACTATAGGGGCTGCGGAGGTTATGGTTTCACCCGCATCTTAGACCCTCAGGGGGCCCAAAAATTCCCTCTGCCCCATATAAAGAGGTCAGTACTATAAATCATTTGAGATGGTGGAGGGTCCTGATTTTGTTTTGGGACCCTGGAGATTCAAGATTCTCCCCTGTTCTGGATCCATTTGGGCGAGTGCAACCTGCAAAAGTATACTTCAGTATTGGGCAAACCCTGAAACAGTACCTTTTTGCATTGGTTGTTGCAAAGGTCGAATATTTACTCCACATGGAGTGAATAAAAGCAACCTTGCAAAAAGAAACGCAGACTTAGAGCCTGTTCACATCAGCGTTCGCTTTCCGTTCCGGGGTTCCGTCGGAGGTTTCCGTCGGGTGAACCCCGCAACGGAAATTGAAACAAACCACAGCTTCCGTTTCAGCCACCAGTGATATCAATGGTGACGGAAACATCGTTAACGGTTTCCGTTCGTCACCATTCTGGCAGGTTTCCGTTTTAACGACGGAATCAATAGCGGAGTCGACTACGCTATTGATTCCGTCGGAAAACCGGAAACCTGCCGGAATGGTGACGAACGGAAACCATTAGCGATGTTTCCGTCACCATTGATATCAATGGTGACTGAAACGGAAGCTGTGGTTTCACTTTCACTTTCCGTTGCGGGGTTCACCAGACGGAAATCTCCGACGGAACCCCGGAACGGAAAGCGAAGGCTGATGTGAACAGGCCCAAAGCTATTCATTTTATGAGGGCGATCTTTTATCAACAAGCGGTCTCTAACAGTGTGGGCATCTGTTCATGATGGTTTTCAACACACAGCATGGCACTCTCTGGAACTATTGATGTATTGTTCATTCATCCATTTTGTCTTTATGGAGGGCTATTGTGTTTCTCTTAAACTGTTTCACTGGATGTATTTTATAAACCCTAATAAAAATGAGTATTCAAAAAGAGAAAAAAAAGTACACGTTTGTAGTTTTTGTGTTCTAGTACTTTTATAGACAACTATCATTTCTAGTAATATTTATTCTTGAATACATATAATTGAGTAGTTTAGAAACCAAGCTATTACTAGTGTATATGCATATCTGAATTTGTACACAAATTTACAAAATTTACCATATAGAGACAGTGTAATGAACCATCTATAAAAGTAATGTCAACCAATATACATCTGTTTTTAATGCAAGCCTTACTTAGTACAAGGATCTCATTGCAGCTATAATGATACTGGCATAATAAGTCACAAAGTCACTTTCTAGAAATCAAAGTTTGTGTATGAATATACAGTATATGCTACTTTTACTATATATTTGCATTCCAATTTCGATTTGATATATGACGTTCTAGAATCACAACTGCAAAGAGATGTGGGCAAGAGACCCCTTGACACACAGTACGAAAGGCAGAGAACTTTTTTCTTTTTAACCATTGTACTGTATACACAGTGTTCCGTCTATTGACCTCAGTGACTATGTAAGCTAGATAGACTACGCACATCACTGAGTGTTACCGTTTTCACTTGTCATGGCTATGGCAGCTGCTGAGGAAATATTGAAGGTAGAAAATGACCTCCTCTGCTCCACTCTAGCTTCTACTATGTGAGGAACAGTAGGAACAAGTCTCATTTAATTGCAGGGCCCAATCCTTTTTCCAAAGTAACTACCGCTGGGGTCCTGCTCCAAATTTCTAATTCTTGTGACCGGGCCCCTGCTTGCAGTCACAGCTGCACTGCCCTGATGACGGCCCCAATTATTTGACTTGTATATTGCACTTTTTTAGCAGTTTTTCTCTCTGCGGGCTCTATCTCTAATTAGCAGTTTTCCTGAGCTAGTTGTCGGAGCCTAACTGCTATCATGAGTTAGTACAGCAAAAAGGTGAGGGGATGGCGGCGCTGCTCAGAGACTATTATGAGGTGGTGAAGTGTAGATAGCCGGCTGCCACCCACTGCAGTCCCTGGGTGCTAAATCCTTAGTACCTGGGACAAGGTGAGAGTCAGAAGGTGAAGAGAAAAAATGCAGTGTAATTACGGGTATCGGCGCCAGGCTGAAGAGGATCAGGAATGGAGTCAAGTGCATAGGATCTAGGAGATCTTTTATTGAGAACTGCTATCATGTCTTCTATACACTGCGTACAGAGAATGTATAGAAGCAGCAGCAACAACATGGAGGAGATTATACATCGGCAATGTCGTGTAGTTGTGAATCCAGTACTAGGATGAAATATGAAACTTACTAGGAAGCTGCTACAGTCTCATTGTGTCTGAGTCTCTCTGATTCTCCCTCTCTGCTATCTCCTCCCCCCACTTACCTCTCCCTAGACTTCTATGGGAAGCTGTAATCTGTTTTTTTCAATGAGCTGATGGTCTGCCTTTTCTTAATTAATCTTTATTTGTCTCTAATAAGATATATTACAAAGTTTCTTATATACGCTAGTACTATTGATTTATACAAAGTGTGTTAAAAAGTTAGAGACCATTTAAATGTTAGGAGTGCTAATATGTCTTTACCATTTATCACATACTATAAGCACAGTAACTCAAAAAAATATGCAAAAATCACTTTAATAGCTGCCTAACCATGTGTGGAAAAGTTAGTTAATGAAAAGTTTAAAATGATTAAGAACAAGATTACAGTTAGACAATATTATTGATAGACAAATTTTATTGTTCTAATCCAAAAATTAGCAACATTTGGACATGAATGGGAATCTGTTCAACCTACAGCCCTAGTTTTAGATTATGCTACCTATTGTATACTTAAAACTAAGGTAACCCAAGGTCCCATGGACATCTATTCTTTTTTTTTAGGTCCTCCTGGAGAGCCAGGAATGCAAGGAGTAAGAGGCAGCATTGGCCCACCAGGAAAAGAAGGACCAAAGGGTAATATAGGTGCGCTAATTATTTTGATTTCAACTTTATAATTTATAAGAAATGTATTATTAAATTTCATGTTCAAATAATTTGACCTTTATGTTTCCCTGCTTAGCATTACCTGGGCAAAAAGGCGAAAGAGGAAATGCTGGAGCACCAGGTATGTATAACCAATGCATTACAGCCATTACATAGTGACAATGTATTGATAGTTATCAGAAAATAATAAACATATTACCATAAACTTTTTGAAATTTGATTGTTCGGAAAACTAAAGTAATCTAATTATTTTTTTCTTATCAATGTGTCTATAAACATATTTATCTAATATCTATTTAGTCTGCAGCAATGTACATAGATTGTAATTGCCCACTAAGAACAATTTCATCAGCATGTTTTTAGACAGCGGTATCTCACATTGTGCAGATAATGACTGAATGTTCTTTAACCAGTTGTGGATCGCCCAAAGACTATAAACGTCCGGGCGGTCCGCAATTAACTCTGCAGGGACGTTCCGGAACGCTCTGTAGATTGACACTCTTTGCTGCACTGTAGCGACATTTATCTCTGTGACATCACGGAGCTCTGCCTAGAGACAAAAGGCGAGGTCTCTGGGCATGTGATCATTGTGACAACCTGTCAAAATGATCAAAACACTTTCCCCCCCGGAACCCCTCCTGTCATGCACACATCCTTCACCATTTTTACATCCGTTTAAAACCGATCCGTGTGTCCGTTGTGACATCCGTGTGGTTTCCATTGTCACTCCACGTCCGTTCCGTTGTTCTGTTTTAAACGGATACTGTGCTTCCGTTTGTCTTCCATTTTAAATGGTCCATTAAAATCCATCTTGTGTGTTGAATGGAGGGAACTTTGGCACGCCCTGCCGTTGCTTAGCAAGAGATCTGTGAAAAACGGGCCGAGAAATGCAATTTAATATTTATTGCCCAGATCCTGCAGTTTTTAGAAATATCCCACATGTGGCCCTAGCGTGCTACTGGACTGAAACACAGGCGATTTTTGGGCCTCTTTTTTTAGAATATATTTTAGGTACCTTGTCAGGTTTGAAGAGGTCTTGTGGTGCCAAAACAGTGGAAATCCCCCAAAAGTGACCCCAATTTTGGAAACTACACCTCTCAAGTAATTTATCTAGGGTAATAGTCAGCATTTTGACCCCACAGGTTTGTTGCTGAATTTATTTAAATTTGTCTGTGAAAATGAAAATCTACTTTTTTTTCCTGAAACAAAATAGAATTTTTAAATTCTTACAAGGAATAAAGCAGAAAAAAGCACCCCAACATTTGTAAAGCAATTTCTCACGATTACGGCAATACTGCATATGTGGTAATAAATTGCTGTTTGGACCCACAGAAGGACCCAGAAGCCCCATTTGGAGCACAGATTTTGCTGGAATGGTCCTCAAGTGCCATATTGCGTTTGCAAAGCTCCTGAGGTACCAATACAGTGAAAACCCCCAAGAAGTTACCCATTTTGTAAACTGCACCGCTCAGAGAATTTATCTAGGGTTTTGATCACTTTTATGACCCCCATCGTTTTTTTTCTGAATTTAGTGGAAATCTGGTATGAATAATAAAATACGTAATTTATAGGACAGATTTTTCAGACACAAAGCATGTAAGTGAAGGAAAGCGCCTCACCATTTATTGGTCTATTTCTTCCAAGTTCCTAAATACCCCCAAAGTGGTCTAAATATGTTGTCTGGACACATAGCAGTGCCTGGAAGTGAAGTAGCACCACAAGGATTTTTATGCCTTATTTTTACTTAGATGATTTTTGGGCACAAACATAGGCCTGAAAAAATGGTGCAGATCATACACATTTGTTATAGTATTAGATATCCATTTAGGGGTATAATGAGAATTTTTAGTTTTTTGTGAGTGTCCAACTTTAAAAATGGGTAAAAGACAAAATACAGAAGATACGGTAGATACGGAAGCAGTCTTACATGCAGAGTCCGGGTTTGGATGGACAAATGTCACACTGATAATATGGTATCCTTTCGGATACCCCTTTTTGTTCAGACACGTCACCTTTTTTGTGCCCTGCGTTTTTTGTTTTTTTGCTATGGCAGGCACTTCACTTGGAAAGTGCTGCCCAGGAACTATTCGGGAAACATAACTTGGAGAAACAGACATTTCCCCCACCTTGTCTCCAAGCAAAATAATTTTTTCTTGGTACTCCAAGTATGTACCCGGCGTATTTCCAGATGATTTTGAGTTTGCGTGTGAACATACCCTAAGGGTATGTTCACACGGCTTAGCAAAATACGTCTGAAAACACGGAGCAGTTTTCAGGCGAAAACAGCTCCTGATTTTCAGACGTTTTTGTAACTACTCGCGTTTTTCGACGTGTATTTTACGGACATTATTGGAGCTGGTTTTCAATGGAGTCAATGATAAACGGCTCCAAAAATGTCCCAAGAGGTGACATGCACTTCTTTTTCGCGGGCGTCTTTTTACGCGCCGTATTTTGACAGCGACGCGTAAAATTAGACCTCGTGGGAAAAGAACATCGTAAAACCCATTGAAAGCAATGGGAAGATGTTTGTAGGCGTAATGGAGCCGTTTTTTCAGGGGTAATTCGAGGCGTAAAATGCCAGAATTACATCTGAAAACAGTGCATGTGAACATACCTTAAAAGATCAGAGCCTGTATCCCTTATTTTTCACCCACCCTGGGTGAAAAGGCACTCTGATTGGTGGGTCTGAACAAACCCACCAATTACAACAATCTCCGGCAATGGCCCACTGCTAGTGGTCCATTGCTGGTCACATGGGACATGAGGCAAGGGGGAACTGTAGTTACCGTTCCTGGACTTAACTACAAGTACCGGGAACAGTTTTAAACGTAGATACAATGTGATCGCCGGCATTGGACCGTTATTATGGATCCATTGACGGTGACACAGGAGTGTCAGCTGTCGAGTACAGCTGATTCCCCGGTTCCCGGTGCACACTGTTACACTGTAAGTCCTGGTGCAGGAAGTAATGTCTCACCAGGACGTACAGTTGCGTCCTGGTGTGTCTAGGGGTTAAACAGTCCCGCCAAGTGAAAATCCCAAACGGTGTAAATTTAGCCTAATAAAGACAAGCACTTCTTTAGGCACTTCAACCACGTCTTATTCATTGATGTAACTAATCTAAGGTAATTTATATGAATCTTTCTCAAAAGTATTACCCTTTAATCTAGGAATGACAGGTCCAAAGGGAGAAAAAGGTGACAGTGCTGGACAAACAGGTAAATAATCAAAGTATCAATAAAGTGTGCTTGTACATCAGTGGTTCTTAGTTACAAAAGGGAAACTGGGACGTGTGAACAAAATTTAGCAAATTTATCTAACTACCATTTAAGTGCTAGTATAAATTTTCATTCAGAGGATGACAATTTTACAATTGAGGGAGAATGTGAATGATTATTTATTGATATAAAGATATACACTTTTCTTCATTATTGATTCAAGTGACATGCAAAACATAGTAGTATTTTGCAAATATTATTTAAAGCGTACCTAACTTTTTAGGGGACTTTTCAGAATAAGTTGTCATATCTGTGTCCTTGAATGGGAGATACTGTGAACCATCGCTGCAAGTGTGTAGATGATTCACAGTGAGCAAGTAGAAAGGAATGGGAAGCAGCGCTCATACAAGCGGCGCGGCTCCTTCAAAATTTGAAACACACACAAACTCAATCGGATGCACCGTTGCCTTATACTTCCGGTGCAGCAATGAAGTCCGGCAAAAAAACACCTCGCTGCACAGTGCGTGCCCATGCAATGTCGCTTACGAGAAAGTTGTAGGAGAATGATAGTGATGTAGAACAGCCAGGAAGATGTCAATCAACATGGAAAGGGTGTCTGGAGGCAGAACTAAGTGACTCTTCAGGATAGGAGCAGCGTCCCATTAGCCTTTAATGAGTAATTAGCATACAGCGTGCTCCATTTTAAAAGTTGATTTTATTTATATATATATATATATATATATATATATATATAAATACTCAGGGCCACCATCAGGAATTTCTGGGCCTCATACAGCCATTACCGGGGGTGGGCAACGGAGAGTGTGGCACTCACGTTTGTACGTTATACGCATTAACTGATTTGGTGCTGATGTCAATTACAGTGAAGGAAACCATAGAGCCGGCAGTGACCGGTTAACGCTCTGGATTTTGATCTATTTAGCCAAAACGTATCCGACTGTATGGCATAAAGTGGGATACGTTGCCCGGGGAATGGCCCAGGGGAAACTCCTGAAGTTACTGTCCATGAACAGGGCTGGAGCCTTTTACTAGCGCTCAGCCCAGGGACTATGGCGCTGTTCCTAAAGTCCATATATGTAAAGTGACGTCAGAAGCTTTGCAAAGCCAGAGTACACGGCCGGAGCGTCAGCAACGCTCTGGCCAGGGATTCCGGCCCTGGAGAATCCCCTGACGTCACTTTACATATACGGACAGTGATGTCAGGAGCTTTCCCAGGGACAAAGTACACGTGTAGAGCACTTGTGATGTTCTGCCTGGGGACTCCTGACGTCACTGTCCACATACTAATGTCAGGAGCGGTATACATTTTTTTGTGCAACTCCTCAGGATGGAATAGCATAGTCTACTACACTATTCCATCCTTCAAAGAAAGGGGAAAGAGACGTCAGGGGCGTAGCTAAAGGCTCATGGGCCCCGATGCAAAAGTTCTTATTGGGCCCCCCCCCGCAAACTCCTCATGGCCGACGGTCCGCAGCTTTCAGCTGCATCGCTGGGTCTCCTAAGTGACCCAACAATGCAGCACTAGCAGCCGGGGGCGTCACTAAGGACTTAAAATGTCAGGGGAAATAACCCCAATACATATGTGTCCGCCCCAAAAAAAATGTATGTGTGTATATGAGACAGCATAGCATATCTATAGCACTACGACCCTATCAACTATAGATAGTATTAGATACAGTGGCTCAGTAGACAGTATCACACATGATAGGATTAGATACAGTGGCTCAGCAGACAGTATCACACATGATAGGATTAGATACAATGGCTCAGCAGACAGTATCATACATGATAGGATTAGATACAATGGCTCAGCAGACAGTATCACACATGATAGGATTAGATATAGGGCCCAGCAGATAGTATCACACATGATAGGATTAGATACAGTGGCTCAGCAGACAGTATCACACGATAGGATTAGATACAGTGGCTCAGCAGACAGTATCACACATGATAGCATTAGATACAGTGGCTCAGCAGACAGTATCACACATGATTGGATTAGATATAGGGCCCAGCAGACAGTATCACACATGATAGGATTAGATACGGTGGCTGAGCAGACAGTATCACATATTATAGGATTAGACACAGTGGCTCAGCAGACAGTATCACACATGATTGGATTAGATACAGGACTCAGCTCGCTGACATTGCAGCTCCAGCGCTGGACCCAGGAAAGGTAAGAATAATAATTTTGCTTCTTTATGTGTTACTGTTTATTTTTGTGTGTTTGTGTTATTTTACAGGTTCGGTTGTTGGACTTCGGATTCAAGGACGACATCAATGACAGCGTTATTTTATTGTCAATAAAATGGTTAATAAGGGTTGTGTTTTTTTATTTCAATAAAATATTTTTTCTATGTGCTTGTATCTTTTTAAACTTTATTATCACCGCCTTAGTAATGGCCGCTGGCTGATTGACAACCTCCATTACTAAGGCGGGGCTTAATGTTAGCAGGTGCAGAGGCTAACACTAACCCCCATTATTACCCCGGTACCCACCACCACCAGGGGTACTGGGAAGAGCCGGGTATGAACCAGTACCCGACCATCTGTAGTGACGGGCAGGCACCAGGGCGGCCGCAGGCTGGTACTATTAGGCTGGGGAAGGCCAAAAACAGTGGCCCTTCCCACCCTGGTAATGCTAGGCTGCTGCTGCTGTGTGGTATCTGGCTGGTTAGGAAAATTGGGGGGGGGGACCCCACATCGTTCTTTCCAATTATTTTTTTTTTTTTTAAATGACGTGGGGTCCCCCCCATTTTTCATAACCAGCCAGATACAATAGATCAGCAGCAGCCTAGCATCACCAGGGTGGGAAAGGCCACTGTTTTTGGCCTTTCCCCTCCTGATAATACCAGCCTGCGGCGGCCGCCCCAGTGGCCGACCATCACTACAGATGGTCAAGTACTGGATGATACCCAGCTCTTCCCAGCACCCCTGGTGGCGGTGGGTACCGGAGTAATAAAGGGGGTTAATGTTAGCCTCTGCACCGGTTAACACTAAGCCCCGCCTTAGCAATGGATACTGTCAATCAGCCGGCGGCCATTACTAAGGCGGTAGTAATATAGTTTAAAAAAACCCACAAAGACATAGAAAAAATATTTTATTGAAATAAAAAAAACAAAACACAACCCTCGTCAAGCATTTTATTAATAATAAAAAAGCCGTCATCGAAGCAGTCCTGGAATCCGACGTAGTCCAACGACCGAACCTGTAAGAAAACACACAAAAAACGATTAGTAACACATGTGTTAGGCTTAGATACAGGGCCCATGTGTGATACTATCTGTGGGACCCTGTATCTAAGCCTACCACAAGGTAGGCTTAGATACAGAATCCAGCAGACAGTAATCTTATACAGTACAAGATTACTGTGTGCTGGGGCCCTCTATCTAAACCTACAGTGTAGTAGGCTTATATACAGGGCCCATCAGACAGGATCACACATGGGCCATGTATCTAAGCCTACCATGTGATTGGCTTAGATACAGGGCCCAGCAGACAGCATCACACAATCTGTGATCCTGTCTCATGGGCCCTCTAAGCCTGCTACATCGTAGGCTTAAAGGGGTTGTCCAGTCCCTAAACATTGATGGCCTATCCTCAGGATAGGCCATCAATAGCTGATGTGTCGGGGTCCGACTCCCGGGACCCAGCCAATCAGCTGTTTTGAAGGGGACGCAGCACTCGTACGAGAGCTGCTTCCCCTTAATTTCACTTACTCGCTCACACTGTGAATCGCCGACACCGATTCACAGTGTGACCGGAATGAAGGGGAAGCAGCTCTCGTACGAGTGCTGCGGCCCCTTCAAAACAGCTGATTGGCGGGTCCCGGGAGTCGGACCCCGCCAGTCAGCTTTAGCAGTCAGGGCTACTAATCTTACCTTCCTCTTCAGCCGCGGCGGAAGTTCTATCCTCTCGATGTTGTGCGCGGCGCATAGCGTTGTGACGTCATGTGCTGCACACAGCACTTGACGTCAGGACCTCCGCTGCGATCCAGAACCAGGAAGGTAAGTACAGTCTGTTACTATAGTAACAGGGGCCCGCGGCCCGAGTTATTATAGTAACTTTTTATAGATGTGGTGCCGGGGGCCGTGGGCCCCCCTGGCTTCGGGGCCCTGTTGCAATTGCGACCGCTGTGACCCCTATAGCTACGCCACTGACCGACGTCTACCAGCCCGACGGAGCTAAAAGGACATAATGGAGTCCTGTGAATTATCGTCTACATTGTTTATAGTGTACGTTAGGAGATTTCCTGGCGTACACGATATACTTAGGACAACAACACAATGTGAAGGAAGCCTTAACCCCTTAATGACCGGGCCATTTTGCACGTTAATGACCAAGGATTATTTTTAGTTTTTTCATGGTCACATTCCAAGAGTCGTAACTTTTTTTTTATTCCGTCAACATAGCCGTATAAGGGCTGTTTTTTTGCGGGACGAGTTGTATTTTGTAATTGTACCATTTTTAGATGCTTATAATATATTGATTAACTTTTATTAACTTTATTTTAGGAGAGAATTGAAAATAAGCAGCTATTCCAGCATTAATTTTCACGTTATAAATTTACGGCGTTTACTATGCAGCGTAAATAACATGTTAACTTTATTCTATGGGTCGGCACGATTACGGGGATACCAAATATGTAAAGGTTTTATATGTTTTCCTACGTTTGCACAATAAAAACCCTTTTAGAAAAAAATTACTTGTTTTTGCATCGCCGCGTTCCAAGAGCCGTCATTTTTTTATTTTTCCGTCGATGTGGCCGTATGTGGGCTTGATTTTTGCGGGCCAATGTGTAGTATTCATTAGTACTATTTTGGGGTACATAGGACTTATAGATTAATTTTTATTTTATTTTTTATGGGGGGAATGGGAGAAAAGAGAGAATTTTGGCGTTGTTTTTTGCGTTTTTTTTTGGACACCGTTCATCCGGCGGTTTATTTAATGTGTTCATTTTATTGGTCAAGTTGTTACGATCGCGGGGATATCATATATGTGTATGTGTTATTTGTTTTGACACTTTTACTGAATAAAACCACTTTTTGGGCAAAAAAAGTAGTTTTATTTGATTTTGACTGTAATTATTTTTTTTTTCCCACAAACTTTATTTAACTGATTGATTTTTTTTTTTTTAAGTCCCACCAGGGGACTTCACTATGCGATATGCCGATCGCATATATAATGCTTTGGTATACTTCGTATACCAAAGCATTATTGCCTGTCAGTGTAAAACTGACAGGCAACCTGTTAGGTCATGCCTCCGGCATCGCCTAACAGGCAGTTGCTGAAGACAGACCTGGGGGTCTTTGTTAGACCCCCGGCTGTCATGGAAACCCTACGGCGACCCGCGATTTGTTTGCGGGGGCGCCGATCGGGTGACAGAGGGAGCTCCCTCCCTCTGTCAAACACATTAGATGCCGCTGTCACTATTGACAGCGGCATTTAATGGGTTAAACTGCCGGAATCGGAGCGCGCTTTGATTCCGGCAGTTGCAGCAGGAGCCAGGCTGTGTATAACAGCCGTGCTCCTGCCGCTGATCGCGTGGGTACACTGGCATTACCCACGCGATGAGAGGACGGATATATCCATCCTCCTGCGCGAACTAGCAGCTGCTGAGGACGGATATATCCGTCCTTCGGCGTTAAGGAGTAAGGGTGGGGGAAGCGCTTGGGAGGATATAAGGAGAACTGATGCTCCTTACGTTGCCATTAAAGTTCAATGTGCTTTTCAACAGCAAAAATCGGAAGCGTGTGCCACAGGCGTGTAGCAGATCCGCATAAGAATAAGGCCCTGTTTACACAGAGTTTTCTGCCGCAATTTTGCAGCGGAAACCGCGTTGCAAACTGCGTCAAAAAACTTCTGAAATCGCCTCCTATTGATTTCAAGGGGAGGCGAAGGTGTTTTTTTCCCGCGAGCAGAAAAAAACGCTTGCGGTAAAAAGAAGCGACTGGCCCTTTCTTCGGGCATTTCTGGCTCTGACCTACCATTGACATCAATGGGAGGCAGAGAAAGCCTGAAGGAATTTCGAGGCAGATTTTTCTGCCTGCAAAAAACTGTGTGAACAAGGCCTAAGTCCCATTGTCATTCAAAGTTGCTTATTCTCGGCTTTTTCATGGAAAATAAGTAGCATGCTACTTATTGCTGTGGCGGATTTCTTTTCATGGCGCGGACAAAAATACACATGTAAAATTTTTCGCAGCATATGAACTGGGTTGCGGAAACCTCATATGCATGGGATGCAGAATCATCGGCATGTCATCGGAAACCGTATCAAATCCAACATGTGTGAACAGGGCCTTAGGCAGAGGCAGTGGGAGGCAGAGAGAGCGTATCTCGCTGAGTTTTTTGCCAGTGGCACTCAATGGCCGCGGGCGAAAAACGCAGCGAAAAAGTGTCGAAAATGACGGCAAACGACGTGCAGTTTTTTGCAGGAGGAAAATTCTGCCTCAAAATTTGAGATTTTGAGGCAGAGTTTTCCTCCTGCAAAAAACTCAGTGTGAACACAGCCTTAGGCCGGATTTACACGAGCGTGTGCGTTTTGCGCGTGCAAAATACGTGGCGTTTTGCGCACGCAAAAGGTACTTAACAGCTCCGTGTGTCAGCCGCGTATGATGCGTGGCTGCGTGATTTTCGCACAGCCGCCATCATTATGAGGGTATGTGCACACGCTAGCTGGCTTTTCCATCTGAAATGACAGACTGTTTTCAGGAGAAAACAGATGCGTCGTTTCAGACGTAAAAGCTCCTCCTCGCATTATGCGAGGTGTCTTTGACGGCCAAACATTTGAGCTGTTCTTCATTGACTTCAATGAAGAACGGCTCAAATGACGTTGCAAAGAAGTGTCCTGCACTTCTTTGCCTAGGCAGTCAATTTACGCGTCGTCGTTTGACAGCTGTCAAACGACGACGCGTAAATTACAGGTCGTCTGCACAGTACGTCGGCAAACCCATTCAAATGAATGGGCAGATGTTTACCGACGTATTGTAGCCCTATTTTCAGACGTAAAACGAGGCATAATACGCCTCGTTTACGCCTGAAAATAGGTCGTGTGAACCTAGCCTGACACTCTGTTTGGATGTTTGTAAACAGAAAAGCACGTGTGGCTTTTCTGTTTTCATTCATACTTTTTACTGCTGTTGCGCGAATCACGCGCGTAACACGGAAATGCTTCCATGTGCTGCGCGTGATTTTCACGCACCCGTTGACTTCAACGGGTGCGTGATGCGCGAACAACGCACAAATATAGGACAGGTCGTGAGTTTTACGCACCGGACACGCGCTGCGTGAAACTCACGGACAGTCTGCACGGCCCCATAGACTAACATAGGTTCGTGCAAGGCGTGTTGCATGGACGTTTAACACGTTCGTCTGAATAAGCCCTTAGAGTCGGTTAAAAAAAAATTCTGCTAGGCTAAATGCACACGATACTTATTACGAGCAAATTTGTTGCGGGTATTTTCGTGCAGCAAATCCGCAGTGTAATACAGGACCAGCAAAGTAAATGAGATCAAGAAATCTAATCATGTCCCATTTTCTGCACAAAAATGTACCTGCAGTGCGTATTTGAAAATAAGCTACATGTCAATTTATCTTGCGTTTCTGCTTGCAAATTATTTCTGAATGTTTAAAAAAAATTTAAAAAATCTGCAACATAAAACCTGCACCTATTTCTGCATCAAAATGTAAAAACCGCAGGTGCAGATTTTACCTGCGGAATTACCTGCAGTTTTGATGCAGATTTTGTGCACCAAATTTCTCAATGTGTGCGTTACAGAATTTGCTAGGGATTAACAGCAAATTAACCCTTTAGGCTATGTTGACATGGAGTTTTTTGCTGGCGGAATTTCTGCCTCAAAATTCCTTTTGGAAGTTTGAGGCAGATTTTCCTCTCCCTGCACGCCGATTTTCGCAGCGTTTTTCGCCCGTGGCCATTGAGCGCCGCGGGCCTAAAATGCCGCTAAATACGCTTTCTCTTCCTCCCATTGATGTCAATGGGAGGTCAGAGGCCTAAACGCCCGAAGATAGGGCATGTCCCTTCTTTCTCCTGCAAAACGGTTTTACTGCTCGCAGGAAAAAGATGCCTCCGGCTCCCATTGAAATCAATGGGAGGCATTTTCGGGCCGTTTTTGACGAGTTTTGCGACGCGGTTTGCGCGTCAAAAAACTTGTCAAAAAACTCAGTGTGAACATAGCCTTACATTGTAAAGGATGAAATATGTTACAATTCTGCAACATAATAGACATGCAGCTGATTTAACTCCTTCCCTCCCGCCATTTTTCACTTTTGTTTTTTCCTCCCCACATTCCAAAAGCTATAATTTTTTATATTTTTCCATCTATATAGCCTTATGAGGGCTTGTTTTTTGCGGGACAAGCTGTAGTTTTTTATGGCACCATTTATTGTACCGCATAACGTACTGGGAAGCTGAAAAATAATATTTGTGGGGTGAAAAGGTGCAAAAAACAACGATTACGCCATTTGTTTGGGGGTTTTGTTTTTATGGCATCCATCAGGCAGTAAAAACGACATATTCACCTTATTCTATAGGTTGATACAATCACGGCGATACCAAATTTATATGTTTTGTTTTATGTCTTACCACATTTAAAAAAATAAAACTATTTGCTAAATTAAAAAAAAAAATTGTGCCGCCATGTTCTGAGAGCCATAGCTTTTTCATTTCTCCATCAATTTAGCGACGTGAGTGCTTAGACTTTGCGGGGCGAGCGGTAGTTTTCACTGATACCATTTTAGGGTATATGCGATTTTTTGATCACTTTTTCTTTAATTTTTTTTTAGTGCTAAGGTGACCAAAAAACAGCAATTTGTGTGTTTTATATATTTTTTTTTACGGCATTCACCGAGCGGGTTAAACAACGCTATATTGTAATAGTTCAGACTTTTACGGATGCGGAAATACCAGTTATGTTAACTTTTTTTTAAACATTGATTTAGGGGAAAAATGTGAAAAGGTTTTTTTTTTTAACTTTTAATACTTTATTTTTTTTGAAACATAAAAAAACCTTTATTTAACTGTTTTTTACTTTTTTTATTAGTCCCCCTAGGAGACTTGAAGCAGCGATCGTTGGATCACCTGCATGATATACTGCAATACTAATGTATTGCAGTATGTCGTGATTCTGACAGTCTCCTTTGAAGCTCTTCCGGAGGCAGCGCTTAATAGGAGCACAAAGATGGCGGACCTGGGGGCCTTTGTTAGGCCACCAGGCTGCCACAACAACCGTTGTTAATAGTCGATCGTGCCGCGGAGGTACCCCTGATTCTAACACTTTAAATGCAGCGGTCGCGATTGACCGCAGCTTTTAATGTGTTAAACAGGCAGACTCAAAGTGATTTTTGATTCCGCCCTTTGCAGTGAGGTGTCGGCTGCGTAACACAGACATCGCCCTTGAGCTCGCTCTATACTTACCTAACCCTTATCACGTACAGTTACGTGATATTGCGTTAAGGGGTTATAAATCAGCAGCACGTTCTAAATTCCATTCAGATTTTTGAAAACCCCATTCACATGAGTTAGGGCTTATTCAGACTAACATGTTAATCATCCGTGTGAAGGACGTTTTTTTAATGGCTGTCATACGGCTGCATGCATCTCTATGGGGTTATTCACATGGTCGTTGCTTTACACGTTTGTCTGAATATAGCCATATATTGTAATTTGTAGTGAATTTTCAGTGCTCAATCCGCACCAAAAATAGGAGACAAGTGGCCTTATTCAGATGTCCATGTTCGGTCTGGGATATACGGACCATGTATCGGCCATATTTCCCAGTTCAAGGGGCCGCATTTCTAGCATCACAGTTATCTATAATCATAGGAGTCCCACCCTATCCGTGGGAATACTATCCCCGGTCCCGTACTGAAAACATCATTACAGTGCGGGGCAGTATTCCCGCGGATAGGCAGGAACTCCTAGCAGCGTTGATAACTATGATGCTAGGAGTCCAGCTCCCTGAATTGTGGTCGGCCTGGGAAATACGGCTGATACACGCTCTTTATATCAAGGACTGAACACGCCTGTCTGAATAAGGCCTTAGTATAGTTACAGAGTGCGGTCAAATCCCATTTTTTTGCCACAATTTTTGCAAAATCGCGGCAAAACTTGATTTGACTGCACTGTAAGAATATAGCCTAACAGCACTATTTTTTCATGTTTTGTATCCAAATTTCGCCAAAAATCGCTAGGGAAATGAAAAAAACAACTACATTTTAACAGACTTTATATATTCTACAAGTGGGGTCAGGAGGAATGGGAAGCAGGATGGAGAGGGGGAGACACTCCCCAGTCTGCAGGTCCAGTAGGCTGTGTAGAGAAGGATGTGTCTGGAGGGCGGGATCTCCACACGGAGCTTCTGCTTCTCATGCTGCATCTTCCCCTTCTGTTATTCGTCCAGTTCGTGAAGTTACAACAGGTCTGCAGGGGAGGAGTGCAAGCGCTGTGGGGGGGCCCACAAGGGCAAGGGGGGCCCGCGAGTGGGGGGCTGCGAGGGGAGAGGGTGGGCCGACAGTCCGGGGTGGCGAAAGCCCGGCAGACCCCTTTTCTTCAGCCATGTGGCCGGGCCCCTGACGGGAGTACCACTAGTACTGCCCTGATGGCGGCCCTGTATATACTAGTCCTTCTCAATGAATTAGAATATCATCAAAATGTTAAATTATTTCAGTAATTCAATTCAAAAATTTAAACTCATATATTATATAGATTCATTACACACAGAGTGATCTATTTCCAGCATTTTTCTCTTTTAATGTTGATGATTATGGCGAACAGGTAATGAAAACCCAAAATTTAGTGTCTCAGAAAATTAGAATATTATATAATTTCAAAAATGACTTTTAATACCGAAATGTTGGCCTACTGAAAAGTATGTCCAGTATATGCTATGCACTCATTACTTGGGCGGGGCTCCTTTTGCATGAATTACTGCATCAATGCGGTGTGTCATGGAGGCGATCAGCCGGTGGCACTGCTGAGGTGTTAGGGTATGTTCACACGAAGTAGAAAACAGCTCCTGATTTTCAGACTTTTTGTAACTACTCACGTTTTTCGCTGCGTAATTTACGGTTGTTATTGGAGCTGTTTTTCAATGGAGTTAATGAAAAACGGCACCAAAAACGTCCTAAGAAGTGACATGCACTTCTTTGACGCGGGCTTCTTTTTGCTTGCCGTCTTTTGACAGCGACGCATAAAATTACACCTCGTGGGAACAGAACATCGTAAAATTAATTGAAAGCAATGGGCAGATGTTTGTAGGCGTAATGGAGCAGTTTTTTCAGGCATAATTCAAGGCGTAAAACTCCCGAATTACATCTGAAAACAGTACGTGTGAACATACCCTTATGGAAGCCCAGGTTGCTTTGATAGCGGCCTTCAGCTCGTCTGCATTGTTGGGTCTGGTGTCTCTCATCTTCCTCTTGACAATACCCCATAGATTCACTATGAGGTTTAGGTCAGGTGAGTTTGCTGGCCAATCAAGCGCAGCGATACTGTGGGTATTAAACCAGGTATTGGTAATTTTAGCAGTGGGACCTTAATTTCCAATTGAAATGCAAACTTAACTTTCATCTGAAAACAGGACTTTGGACCACTGAGCAACAACAGTGTTGGTCCACTGTGTTATATCAAGTCCAAAGTCAACCCAGCTGTCTACCAGGAAATTTTAGAACACTTCATGCTTCCCTCTGCTGACTAGCTTTATGGAGATGCTGATTCAATATTCCAGCAGGACATGGCACCTGCCCACACTGGCAAAAGTACTGTACATACTTTTTAGTAGGCCAACATTTCGGTATTAAAAATCATTCTTAAAATTGGGCTTATTAATATTCAAATTTTCTGAGACACTAAATTTGGGGTTTTCATTAACTGTTCGCCACAATAAGCATTAAAAGAAAAAAATGCTGGAAATAGATCACTCTGTGTGTAATGAATCTACAGTATATAATATATGAGTCTCTCTTTTTGAATTGAATTACTGAACTAAATTAGCTTCTCGATTATATTCTAATCCATTGAGAAGGACCAGTATATATACATATATATATATATATATATATATATATATATATATATATATATATATATATACACTACCGTTCAGAAAGTTTGGGGTCACCCAGACAATTTTGTGTTTTTCATGAAAACTCACACTTATATTTATCAAACTAGTTGCAAAATGACTAGAAAATATAGTCAAGACATCGACAAGGTTAGAAATAATGATTTTTATTTCAAATAATAATTTTCTTCTTCAAACTTTGCTTTCGTCAAAGAATGCTCCATTTGCAGCAATTACAGCATTGCAGACCTTTGGCATTCTAGCTGTTAATTTGCTGAGGTAATCGGGAGAGATTTCACCCCATGCTTCCAGAAGCCCCTCCCACAAGTTGGATTGGCTTGATGGGCACTTCTTGCGTACCATACGGTCAAGCTGCTCCCACAACAGCTCTATGGGGTTGAGATCTGGTGACTGCACTGGCCACTCCATTACAGATAGAATACCAGCTGCCTGCTTCTTCCCTAAATAGTTCTTGCATAATTTGGAGGTGTGCTTGGGTCATTGTCCTGTTGTAGGATGAAATTGGCTCCAATCAAGCGCTGTCCACAGGGTATGGCATGGCGTTGCAAAATGGAGTGATAGCCTTCCTTATTCAAAATCCCTTTTACCTTGTACAAATCTCCCACTTTACCAGCACCAAAGCAACCCCAGACAATCACATTACCTCCACCATGCTTGACAGATGGCGTCAGGCACAGGGGCGTAGCTAAAGGCTCATGGGCCCGGGTGCAAGAATTCAGCTTGGGCCCCCCTACCCCTCCCCAGCACCACCATCATCATCAGACCCCTGCGCGCTCCTATGCCCAGACGCCGTGCCCAACAGCCCCCATAGTATAATGCCCCCACACAGTTAATGCTCCCATAGCTGCCCCCACACAGTATAATGCCCCCCCATAACAGCCCCATACCGTATAATGCTCCACATATCAGCCCCCCATACAGTATAATGCCCCCCCCCCACAATATCAGCCCCCCCATACAGTATAATGCCCCCATATGTGCATAATTACTTACCTATCCCCGTTCCCACGTCGAGTGGAGGATCCTTCGCCTCCTCCAGTGTGTGGTATGAGTGACTCAGCGCAGGCAGGCGCGATGATGTCGCTACATCCCGCCTGCCTGCGTCGAGCCGCTCAGGGCACAAGGAATGCTAGATCGTGGAGATGTCAGATCCTTGCTCCAGCTTTGATGGGAACCGGGACCTCGGTGAGTGACTCGCAACCCCCAGGGGGACGCGACCCACAGTGTAGGGATGTCCCGATACCAAAATTTGGACTTCGATACCGATACTTCGTTTACTTTGCCAACAGTAATAAAAAAAAAAAAAGTTCTTTCGTTTTCTAATGTTAGGCGCGAGGTGCGATGATGAATTTTGAATGTCTCACATTAATAGTAATTAACCCCATCATGTTTCTCAGTCATAATGGGTTAATGTGTAAGGTACATGATGGGGTTAATTACTATTAATGTGAGGCACATGGAGGTTAAATTCATCATCGCACCTCGCGTCTCACAATTAGGCCCCATGCACACGACCGTAGATAACCTCCGTTTTTGCGGACCGCAATTGCGGTCTGCAAAAATGGACCCATTCACTTTCATTGAGCGCGGACACATTTCCGTAGCGCTATGGATGGGTGACCGTGCCGTAGAAATGTTCCGAAAATTATGGAACATGTCCGTCCATTTGGATTTTGCGGGCCGTGCTCCCATACTTTGTATGGGAGCATGGCCCGAAAATGCGGGTGGCAGTCGGCGGCCGGCCGTGCCCGCAATCGCAGGCCGTGATTGCGGGCACGGTCGTGTGAATGGGGCCTAAATGATAGAAAGCAATTTTTACACATAAATGATGCAAAAAAATAGTTGTGCAGGTTATTACGGCCGCACCAATACCGATTATGTGTATGTTTTATGTATTGAGACTTTTTTTAATGTTTATTGTAAAAAAGGTGAATGTGTATTTTTTTTATTCAACACTACTTTGTTTTTACTTTATTTTTAAACTTCAATGTACTGGCCTATAGCTATAGGCCAGTACATTAGCCTTTGTATGTATAGTACACAGGCAGTTGTTAGGACATACCTGAGTATGCCCTAACAACATGAAATATAGTAAGACAGCCCTGGGGTCCGTCAATAGACCCTGGGCTGTCTGCCCATATATGGTATGTCCCTCAATCGCGTCACAGGAATTCCCTGTGACGCGATCCAGGGGCATCCCCCTTCTCATTTTCCCCTGAATGCTGCAGTCAGCTTTGATCGCAGCATTCAGGAGAATAGCGGCGGAGATGAGAGGTTTCTCTGATCTACGCCGTTATAGAGCGGGGCTGCGGCTGTGTGATACAGTCATTGCCCCGCTCCTGACAACAAGTGCACGCGCGGTCAGAATGAGGTGATGCGGCCGGCGGTGCAGGCACTGAAGACAGAACATGGGGGTGTTTTGTAGAGCGCCCGCCATGTTCTGTCTTCAGTGCCGCAGATCATTAGTGCAACGCTGGCCGCATCGCATCATCCTGACGGCGCGCACATGTCAGGACTCAGGAGCGGGGCAGTGACTGTATTACACAGCCGCAGCCCCGCTCTCATAGTCATGTGTACTATACTGTATTGTGCCGTTTGCGGTGGAGGAGGGGGGGGGGGCTGTGATTTAACGCCCCCCCCTCTCCACCGCAAATAACACAATACATCACAAGGCATCACAACACAATACATTACATTACAATACATAACATTACATTACATAACATTACACTGCAGCTTACCTTGAGTCCTCCGCACCGACTCTTCTGCTCCGTCTGGAAGCCGTGTCACGTGACAACACGGTCACATGGTACACTATGGTACACATGGTACACCATGTGACCGTAGCCAGGAAGTGCCGGCTTCACGGCACAGAAGATTGTTAGGAAACATGCTGTATGGCAACGGGGGCCCGTGGGCCCCCCAAGCTTAGGGGCCCGGTCGCAACTGCGACCGCTGCGACCCCTATAGCTACGCCACTGGTCAGGCACTCTTCCAGCATCTTTTCAGTTGTTCTGCGTCTCACAAATGTTCTTCTGTGTGATCTAAACACCTCAAACTTCGATTTGTCTGTCCATAACACTTTTTTCCAATCTTCCTCTGTCCAATGTCTGTGTGCTTTTGCCCATATTAATCTTTTCCTTTTATTAGCCAGTCTCAGATATTGCTTTTTCTTTGCCACTCTGCCCTGAAGGCCAGCATCCCGGAGTCACCTCTTCACTGTAGACGTTGACACTGGCGTTTTGCGGGTACTATTTAATGAAGCTGCCGGTTGAGGACCTGTGAGGCGTCTATTTCTCAAACTAGAGACTCTAATGTACTTGTCTTGTTGCTCAGTTGTGCAGCGGGGCCTCCCACTTCTCTTTCTACTCTGGTTAGAGCCTGTATGTGCTGTCCTCTGAAGGGAGTAGTACACACCGTTGTAGGACATCTTCAGTTTCTTGGCAATTTCTTGCATGGAATAGCCTTCATTTCTAAGAACAAGAATAGACTGTCGAGTTTCACATGAAATATCTCTTTTTCTAGCTATTTTGAGAGTTTAATCGAACCCACAAATGTAATGCTCCAGATTCTCAACTAGCTCAAAGGAAGGTCAGTTTTATAGCTCCTCTAAACAGCAAAACTGTTTACAGCGGTGCTAACATAATTGCACAAGGGTTTTCAAGTGGTTTCTATTCATCCATTAGCCTTCTAACACAGTTAGCAAACACAATGTACCATTAGAACACTAGAGTGATGGTTGCTGGAAATGGGCCTCTATACACCTATGTAGATATTGCATTAAAAACCAGACGTTTGCAGCTAGAATAGTAATTTAGCACATTAACAATGTATAGAGTGTATTTCTGATTCATTTAATGTTATCTTTATTGAAAAAAACTTTGCTTTTCTTTCAAAAATAAGGAAATTTCTAAGTGACCCTAAACTTTTGAACGGTAGTGTACATATATATATATATATATATATATATATATATATATATATATATATATGTATATATATATATATATATATATTATGGGCAGGGGAGGGTTATTAAGGTGACAAAGGAGATATGTGATATTTTTAAGTAGGCAGCACATCTTGCAGCTGCTAACTGGAGGGAACCTTGTCCAGCAGCTCTGTAATGCCGCCCCCTCTGAGAGTCTGCAAGGCGCCGCCTGAGTCCAGAGGCTCAACTCGCCTAATGGTAGATGCGGCCCTGGATAGGGCATTAATTTTTGGGGGACTGGAAAACCCATTTAAGTCATGTATGGCTTTAAAAAGTTTACACGGTAAAGATTGCTTCCTGAAGGTATTCCATGAAGGCATTCAATTACATATTTGTGATAACTGTTAAGCCAGTGCTAAACCACTTTCAATTATTCTGCAGGGCTACAATGAAGAGTAGGTTGTTGCCTATAAAGAAAAAAAACCCTATTTCTTTCAGTTGTGTCTGTGGATGATATAGCTGTAGGTACAAGAATCCAGTGAGTGATTCCCCAGCACTAAAGAGAAGTGTTCATTGGAATCGCGCCTGTCAGGATTCAGACCCAGAAATTCTTACTGATATGTATTCATTTACAGGTGTTCAATAGCTGTGCTCATGGTCCGTGATTGGAAAGCTTCATTGGATTAGAGGATTAGAATCTGTTGCAGTCATTTCCGGCTCATACAGTTGCACAGATCATTACAGTACAAGTATCACAATTTTCTCTTGCAAACCAGCTGAACGCCTGTGTGACCATCATATGACATGGACAAAGTAACTTCCCAACTTAGTACTAATAATACGGTACCTAATTGCTATTGCAGTGCTGATATTGCATGGGCACAACAGCCATGCCCACATGATCAGGATCGGGAGTGTGACTGCCACGTTTCATTTTATGAGCTTTATTTGCTGATTCAAGAAAATACACCGTAAAGTCTACTGTAAATCTAGTTTCTTGGACATCTTAAGTGGTTATCTATCTATTGACTGGGGGCAAACTAAATGTAGTTGAAAAACTGTAGCCTGCAAGAAATACTAGACTTAAAAATGTATCTTTTTTTTACAGCAGTGCTTATAAATATACAAAGCAAATTATCATCCCTTGAAGCACAGTTGAATCAATTGCAACTCAGTGTGTCCGCAAAGACCAAAGGTTTGTCCAGTTATGATGAATACTACTGTCCTATTACTAAGTACCTTATTTTATTATTCAAATAGCAGGCTTCTAAAATAAAAAAAATACAAGCAGACACATGAAATTAAACCCACTCCCACAAACCTAGCCCACATTATCGAAGCTCACCTTTAAGTCATAATCAGAGAGGAAAAATGGAATCAAGTCCATCAAACTAGTTAATTTTCCCACGACAGACTAATTGGGTCTTTCATACATTTTGTGAGACAACAAATAATAATACAGTTAGGTCCAGAATTATTTGGACAGTGACACAATCTTCATGATTTGGGCTCTGCTGCCACCACATTGGATTTGAAATGAAACAACTGAGATGCAATTGAAGTGTAGACTTTCAGGTTTAATTCAAGGGGTTGAACAAAAATATCATGTGAAACGTTTAGGAATTGCAACCATTTTTCTACACGGCCGCCTCATTTCAGGGGCTCAAAAGTAATTGCACAAATTAACATTACCATAAATAAAATGGTTTTTTTTCTAATACTTTGTAGAGAATCCTTTGCAGGCAAAGACTGCCTGAAGTCTGGAACCCATGGACATCACCACACGCTGCTTTTCCTCCTTCGTGATGCTTTGCCTGACCTTTATTGCAGATGTCTTCAGTTGTTGCTTGTTTGAGAGTCTTTCTGCCTTAAAGGGGTTGTCCAGGAATAAATTGTATTTGTATTTTAACTTAATATGACATGTACAATTAACTTCCTAAAATAATGTCTGTTTATATCTTGTGGCGTTACTTACTTCTAATGTGCGGCCACGTGACTGCACCCAGAGTAAATTTTTCACTTCCTCTGATGCTCCGTGTCTTTGCTCAGCCAGCACTTCCGGCAGAGCTGAAGCATGGCACATTATCAAGTAAGTTTACAGGCAGTGGGACCAGAGGCGGAGCGCTGAAGAGCTCATGAAACATCCGCCCGGCCCACTGCCTGTAAACCTAGTTGATGACGCACAGTGTCTCTCGGAAGTGCTGGCTGCGCAAAGACAGGGAATGTCGTCTGCTAGTACCCGCCCCCTCCGCTCTCTCTTCCCGCACAGCCTGCCCCTCTCCTCTCATCGCCTATGCCCTCGGCGCCTCCCTGATGGTATATACAGTTATTACAGGGGTTATATAAATACAGGGATGCTGGGGGTTATATACGTGTAAATAAAAGGGATGATGGGGCTTATATACAGAGATAATGAGGTTATATACAGAAAGGATGGGGTCATCATCGCTGTATATAACTTCCATCATCCCTGTATATAACTCCCATCATCCCTGTGTATAACCCCATCATCCCTGTGTATTAACCCCATCAACACTGTATATAACCCCCATTATCGCTCTGTATAACTGCCTTTATCCCTGTATAGGATGTTGGGGGTAATACACAGGGATAATGGGGTAATACACAGAATGATGGGGGTTATACACAGGGATGATGGGTGTTATATACAGGGATGATGAGGTAATACACAGGGATGAATGGGGTCATATACAGGGATTATGAGGTAATGCATAGGGATAATTAGGGTTATATAATGGGGTAATACACAGGTATAATGGAGGTTATACACAGGGATGGTGAGGCAATACACAGGTATGATGGGGGTTATATACAGGTTGTATACAGCTATCATCCCTGTGTATAACCCCCCATCATCCCTGTCTATTACATCATCATCCCTGTTTATAACCCCATCATCCGTGTATATAAATCTCCATCATTCCTGTATATAACCCCCATTCCCCCTGTGTGATTATTAGTGTGTGTGTGTGTGCGTGCGTGTGCGTGCGTGTGTGTGTGTGTGTGTGTGTGTGAGAGAAAGTGTAGGGAGCGGGGTGACTGAACATAAAGGGGCGTGGCAGTATGCAAATAACTGAGATGCTTTGGAGGAAGGGGGAATGTAAGCTGTCTCCTCAGATGCAGCAAGGGATCATGGGTATTGAGGGTTACAAGACAGGATACAGACACGAACAGAAGCAAGGGATGTAAACAAACAGAAAGAGCAGCAGTGACGATTGAGATCAAACAGAAACTGGTTAGAAGGGTAGTAGCCGGTTTTAGGGAAGGCAAACCAAGGCTGAGGGACACTTTTTAGAAAATATTTTTTTCCTTGCCAACCCCTTTAAGTTTTGTCTTAAGCAAGTGAAATGCATGCTCGATCGGGTTGAGATCTGGTGATTGACTTGGCCATTGCAGAATATTCCACTTCTTTGCCTTAAAAAAAACTCCTGGGTTGCTTTCGCAGTATGTTTTGGGTCATTGTCCATCTGTACTGTGAAGCAACGTCCAATCAACCTTGCTGCATTTGGTTGAATGTGAGCAGAAAGTATATCCCTGAACATTTCAGAATTCATCCAGCAGCTTCTGTCTTCAGTCACATCATCAATAAACACTAGTGACCCAGTGCCTTTGGCAGCCATGCATGCACATGCCATCACACTGCCTCCACCATGTTCTACAGAGGATGTGGTGTGCTTTGCATCATGAGCCGTTCCAAGCCTTCTCCATACTTTCTTCCTCACATCATTCTGGTACAGGTTGATCTTAGTTTCATCTGTCCAAAGAAAGCTGCTCCAGAACTGGGCTGGCTTCCTTAGATTTTGTTTGGCAAAGTCTAATCTAGTCTGGTCTTTCTATTTTTGAGGCTGATTAATACTTTGCACCTTGTGGTGAACCCTCTGTATTTGTTTTCATGAAGTCTTCTCTTTATGGTAGACTTAGATACTGATACACCTACTTCCAAGAAAGTGTTCTTCACTTGGGTAGATGATGTGAAGGGGTTTTCTTCTTCACCACGGAAAGGATTCTGCGATCATCCACCCTGTTGTCTTCCGTGGATGTCTAGGCCTTTTTGGAGTTCACGAGATCACCAGTGCACTCTCCAAGAATGTACCAAACCATTGATTTGGCCACTCCTAACATTTGCGCTCTCTCTCTGATGGATTTCTTCATTTTTTTCAGCCTAACGATGGTCTGTTTCACTTGCATTGAGGTCTCCTTTGACCTCATGTTGTGGATTCACAGCAACATCTTCCAAATATAAATGCCACTCCTGGAATCAACTCCAGACCTTTTACCTGCTTATTGGATGATGGAATAACGAGGGAATAGCCCATGCAGCCCATTAAATAGCTTTGGAGATAATTGTCCAATTACTTTAGGTCCTTTGAAAAAGAGGCAGCTACATATTAAAGAGCTATAAGTCCTAAACCCTTCCTCAAATTAGGATGTGAATACCCTCAAATTAAAGCTGAGAGTCTGCACTTTAAGCCCATATTGATTATATAAGTGTATATTCAATATGTTTTGGTAAACATCTAAAATGCCAAAACTTGTGTCACTGTCCAAATAATTCTGGACATTTGTCATAAGTATACTTCATGGAAAGCCAGTGCTTCCTGCAAAATGTTGTATACTTACAACAAATCGATGGCACCGGCTCAGAAGCTGAGTCCGTGCCATCATCCCTGGATGTCAGCTGTATCTTACAGCTGACACCCTACTGTAATGGCAGGGACAGAAGTTAGCTGTGATCCCCGCCGTTAACCCATACACATTATTCCAAAGGTGTAAAACAAAACCGTAAAAAACAATGCCAGAATTTCTGTTTTTTGGTCAATTTGGCCTACAAAAATTAAAATAGAAAGTGATCAAAAAGTCGCAAGTATCAAAAATTGTACCTATAAAAACTATAGCTCATTTTGCAAACAACAAGCCCTCATACATCTCCGTCAACTAAAAAAAGTTATGGTTCGCACAACTTGGCAACAGAAAAAATACATTCTTTTTACAAAAGTAATTTTATTGTGCAAAAAGTTGTAAAACATAAAAAGTGCTATAAAGTAGGTATCGCCGGAATCGTACTGACCCGCAAAGTAATTTAGAAAACATGGTGAACGCTGTATAAAAATAACAAAAAAAACTATGCCAGAATTGCTTTTTTTTTGTCACCTTGCCTTCCAAAAAATAGGATAAAAAGTGAATAAAAAGTCGCATGTACCCCAAAATGGTACCAATAAAAACTACAGCTCATCCCGCAAAAAAAACACCCCTCGTACCACTACGTCTATGAAACAATAAATTAGTTAAGGCTCCAATATGTCAGGAAATAAAACGTATGCAGTTGTGCAGGCCCGAGGGGAACATTTCTTCTGTTTCAAGAGGCGACTTATCGAGGCCCTAAAATTAGGGAACAGGGAAGGGGAGGGCCCAAACATCTTCTGGAAGCAAGGGTGTCCATATTATACCAGGACAACACTTCCCAGCAAAATTCCTCAAGGTGCGGAGTGTGGACCAAAAGCGGAATAAGAAAGGACATCATTTATCAGTTCGACACTGGCCTGTTCATAAAGGATTGCTTCAGCGTAACACACTTCTATGGATTATTTTACCCCATTATTATACCACTTGACTACGCCCTCATGTACTTTGCCGAGCTTACATATGCCCTCACATTATAAACTTAAATACCAGTAAAACTCCAAACAAAACTACTAACAAACAAAATCTATGCTTCAAAAGCCAAATGGTGCTCCCTCCCTTCTGAGCCCTACAGCGTACCCAAATAGCAGTTTACTTCCACATATATAGCATCACCATACCCGGCAGAACCCTTTTAACAATTTTTGGGGTGTGTCTCTCTAGTGGCAGAAGCTGAGCACAACATATTTGCCATTGAAATGGCATATCTGGGGGAAAAAAATGAAATTTTTACTTATCACCATCCGCAGTGCAATCATTTATGGAAAATACCTTTCCATAAATGATTCCATACAATGCTCACTACACCCCTTAATAAATGCCTTGAGGGGTGTATTTTCCAAAATAGACTAATTTCATAGGGGTTTCTTTTATTATTTCACATAAGAGCCTCTGTAATTGTGAACCAATACTTTGTAAGTCGCCAAATTAGGCCTCAATTTCTCATGGTACTCTTTCACTCCTGAGCCCTGTCGAATGTCCAGGCAAAAGATTAGGGCCCCAATGTAGGGTGATTCTTAAACCGGGAAACACAGCATAATAATTAGAGAGCTGTCTTGTTATGGTGGCACAACCTGGGCACCACATATTGGCATATCTATGGAAAAAATAAAATTTTCACTCTGCAACAGAGTGTACACTAATTTCTGCAAAAAACCTGCAGGGTTAACATGCTCACTACACCACTAGGTGAATACCTTGAGGGGTGTAGTTTCCAAAATGTGGTCACTTCTGGGGGGTTTCTACTGTTTTGGTCCCACAGAGGCTCTGAAAATGCAACATAGCTCCCAGAAACCAATCCAGCAAAATCTGCAAAAGCCAAATGCCGCTCCTCCCCTCCTTCTGAGCCCTACTTTGTGCCCAAACAGCAGTTTATGACCACATATGGGGTATTGCCGTATGAATTTCTGCAAAAAAAATAAATGACATTTTTGCTTTAATTCCTGTGAAACGTGTAAAGGGTTAAGAAGCTTTCTAAATGCTGTTTTGATTACTTTGAGGGGTAAAGTTTTTAAAATGGGGTAACTTATTGCGGGTTTCTAATATATAAGGTCCTGAAAGCCACTTCACATCTGAACTGGTCCCTGAAAAAATAGCCTTTTGAAATTTTCTTGAAAAAGTGAGAAATTGCTGCTTAAGTTCTAAGCCTTGTAACGTCCTAGAAAATACAAGTATGCTAGAAAAAACTATGCCAATCTAAATTAGACATATGGGGGATGTTAATTAGCAACAATTTTGTGTGGTATAACTGCCTTTCTTACAAGGAGATACATTTAAATTTAGAAAAATGCTAATTTTTGAAATTCTTCACAAAGTTTTGGTGTTTTCACAATTAAATACTAAATGTACCCATCAAATTCTAACAGTAACATAAAGTCCAATGTTTCACAAGAACACAATCTCAGAATCGCTTGGATATGCAAAAGCATTCTGAAGTTATTACCACATAAAGTGAAACAATATCAGATTTGAAAAATCAGGCTCTGTCAGGAAGGTCAAAAGTGGACAAAGCGGGAAGGGATTATTATTCCTTGAAATGATTATCAGATTCTCGACCCACACAATTTTCCAACAAATTACAGTTGGTCTGTTCTGCAATACTAAAGAATTATAATTTCTGAACAAATAAGGGTATTTCTTCTTTCAGCTCTAAAAAAATAAGTTTTAAATTGCTTAAAAACTGCTGTGTGTAATGGCAGGAAGGAGGTGAAGGGAAAGTGAGCCCTAATCTACCCACCGCCCTGTCCCTGCCTACTTGCAACGACCCGCCCTAGGCGACGAGGTACAACTGGGCGGCGGTCCCTACGCTGGCTAAGTGCACAGGAAGACAAACAGGGAACACGCAAGGGAAGGGGCAGTAGCCACGGAACGCCACGAGGAAACGGGGCGGCGAACGAACAGTCAGGACCAGGACGAAGTGAGAACACCCGAGCAGGCACAGAGACAGAAGCAAGCCAGGGCAAGCAAGCAGGTCAAGCAGAACTGCAGCAAGGCAGAAGCACGGCAGAAGCAGGCTGGAGCAAGCAGCAGAGGCCAGGAATCCAAAAGAATTACAAGCACTGAGGGAGAGCACAGGGCAGGTAATAAAGGGCCGGGGGCGGAGCTAACTCCGAGAGACCAGGCCGCGATAGGCTCTCCCACTCCTGAGCCTGCCACCCTGGTTGGTGGGAGATGGTGTCAGTCGAGCAGGTCTGGCCTCAGGTGTGGATTGATTAATCCCAGGAGTATAGCTAGATGAAGTACCTGGCAGATCCCTAACAGTACTCCCCCTTTTATGAGGGGCCACCGGACCCTTACTAAGGGGACCCGGTTTAGTGGGGAAGAGGAGGTGGAACCTCCTGATCAATACCCCAGCATGAACATCACGGGCAGGTACCCAAGTCCTCTCCTCCGGCCCGTATCCTCTCCAATGGACCAGGTACTGGAGGGAGCCCTGGACCATCCTACTGTCCATAATCTTGGCCACCTCGAATTCCACCCCCTCAGGGGTGAGAACGGGAACAGGAGGTATCCTCGAGGGGGGCCAGGACGGGGAGCAGCGTTTAAGGAGGGAGGCATGGAAGACGTCATGTATGCGAAAGGATGGGGGGAGCTCCAGACGGAAGGATACAGGGTTGAGGACTTCAATGATCTTATAAGGTCCAATAAATCGGGGAGCAAACTTCCTGGACGGGACCTTAAGGCGCAAGTTCCTGGACGACAACCAGACCAAATCCCCGACGACAAACCGGGGATTAGCAGAACGTCTACTATCCGCCTGAATCTTTTGTGCGCTCTGGGACGCCTCTAGGTTCTTCTGAACCTGGGCCCAGACAGTGCACAGTTCCCGATGAACCTCCTCTACCTCAGGATTATTGGAACAACCAGGGGAGACGGAGGAGAACCTTGGGTTAAACCCGAAATTACAGAAAAACGGGGAGACCCCTGACGAGTTACTGACCCGGTTATTCAGGGAAAATTCAGCAAGGGGAAGGAATGAGACCCAATCGAATTGACAGTCAGAGATGAAACACCTTAAATATTGTTCTAGAGACTGATTAGTCCTCTCCGTTTGGCCATTAGTTTCGGGATGGAAGGCGGAGGAGAAGGACAGATCAATCTCCAACTTTTTACAAAAAGCTCTCCAAAATAAGGAAACAAATTGTACCCCTCTGTCAGAAACGATATTGACTGGGGCCCCATGGAGACGCAGGATGTGTTTCACAAACAAAGAAGCTAACGTCTTGGCGTTAGGTAGCTTCTTAAGGGGCACAAAGTGGCACATCTTGCTGAAGCGGTCGACTACCACCCACACCACCGACTTGCCCTGAGATGGAGGCAAATCGGTGATAAAATCCATGGAGATATGGGTCCAAGGTCTCTGGGGAATGGGCAAGGAACGTAGTAGGCCCGCAGGTCGGGACCTAGGGGTTTTGGACCTAGCGCAAACCTCACAAGCGGCGACGTAAGCCCTAACATCTTTAGGCAACCCAGGCCACCAATAGTTTCTGGTAATGAGGTGTTTGGTGCCCAAGATGCCAGGATGACCAGATAGAGCGGAGTCATGGTTTTCCCTGAGTACCCTCAGCCGGTATTGCAGGGGAACAAACAGTTTGTCCCCAGGGGCGTTCCCGGGAGCTGCACCCTGATCAGCCGCGATATCAGAAGCTAAATCAGAATCCGTGGCAGAGACGATTATACCAGGGTGTAAAATACAAGCGGGATCCTTCTCGGAAGGAGGATTGGCCATGAAACTACGTGACAGAGCGTCAGCCTTAATATTCTTGGACCCAGCCCTATAGGTAACCAAGAAATTAAATCTGGTAAAGAATAGTGCCCACCGAGCTTGTCTAGGATTAAGCCTCCGGGCCGATTCTAGGAAAACCAGATTCTTGTGATCCGTAAGGACCGTTACCTGGTGTCTGGCCCCCTCCAGGAAGTGCCGCCACTCCTCAAAAGCCCATTTAATGGCTAGAAGTTTGCGGTTACCAATATCATAGTTACTCTCCGTGGGCGAAAACTTCCTAGAGAAGTAAGCACAGGGGCGGAGATGGGTGAGGGAGCTGGTACCCTGGGACAAGACGGCCCCTACTCCCACCTCGGAAGCGTCAACCTCCACAATAAATGGCTCCTCTTGGTTGGGCTGAATCAGCACGGGGGCCGAGATAAAGCACTTCTTGAGAGTCTCAAAGGCCTGGACGGCCTCAGGGGGCCAATGGAGGACATCGGCACCCTTGCGGGTAAGGTCCGTAAGAGGCTTAGCGACGACCGAGAAGTTGGCAATAAATCTCCTGTAATAGTTGGCGAACCCTAAAAAACACTGTAACGCCTTAAGGGAGGCAGGTTGGACCCATTCCGCCACAGCTTGAACCTTGGCAGGGTCCATGCGGAATTCATGAGGAGTGAGGATTTGCCCTAAAAATGGTATCTCCTGTACCCCAAAGACACATTTTTCAATCTTAGCAAACAGATTATTCTCCCGAAGGACCTGGAGCACCTTCCTGACATGCTCCACGTGGGAGGACCAGTCCTTGGAAAACACCAGTATGTCATCAAGGTACACAACAAGAAAATTACCCAGGTACTCTCTCAGGATTTCATTAATAAAATTCTGGAAGACAGCAGGGGCATTACACAACCCAAAGGGCATGACCAGGTATTCGAAATGACCCTCGGGTGTGTTGAACGCAGTTTTCCACTCATCCCCCTCTTTGATGCGGATAAGGTTATATGCCCCCCGTAGATCGAACTTAGAAAACCATTGGGCTCCCTGAACCTGATTAAAAAGATCCGGAATCAAAGGAAGTGGGTACTGGTTCCTTACGGTGACCTTATTCAGGTTACGATAATCAATGCACGGCCTAAGACCACCATCCTTCTTCCCCACGAAGAAGAAGCCAGCACCTACAGGAGAAGTCGAGGGGCGAATGAAACCCTTGGCCAGGCATTCTTGGATATACACCCTCATCGCTTCACGTTCAGGACATGAAAGATTAAATATCCTACCCTTAGGAAGCTTGGCACCAGGCACCAAATCGATAGCGCAATCGTAATCTCTATGGGGGGGCAACACCTCGGAGGCCTCCTTAGAAAACACATCGGCGAAGTCCTGAACAAACTCAGGAAGCGTGTTTACCTCCTCCCGGGGAGAAATAGTGTTAACAGAAAGACATGACATAAGACATTCATTACCCCATTTGGTGAGATCCCCAGTATTCCAATCAAATGTGGGATTATGCAACTGCAACCAGGGAAGACCTAATACCAGATCAGACGATAATCCCTGCATCACCAGTACAGAGCACTGCTCCAAATGCATGGAGCCAACCAGGAGTTCAAAAACAGGAGTATGCTGAGTAAAATAACCATTAGCAAGGGGGGTTGAGTCGATTCCTACTACAGGGATGGGATAAGGTAAATCAATACAAGGCATCTTTAGAGACATAGCAAAATCCACAGACATGATATTAGCAGATGAGCCAGAATCCACGAAAGCACTGCCCGTGGCAGACCGGCCAGCAAACGAGACCTGAAAGGGAAGCAAAATTTTATTGCGTTTCACATTAACGGGAAATACCTGTGCGCCCAAGTGACCTCCCCGATGATCACTTAGGCGCGGAAGTTTTCCGGCTTCTTATTCTTGCGCCTGGGGCAGGTGTTCAGTAGATGCTTGTCGTCCCCACAGTAGAAGCAGAGACCATTCATTCTGCGAAACTCTCTACGTTGTCGAGGGGACATGGAGGCCCCGAGTTGCATAGGTACCTCCGAGTCCTCCGTGGAGGGGCGAGGAGACGGGACCTCGGGGGGAATCACAGAAAAGTCAGAGGGGAGCACACTGAAGCGTTCTAGCTGACGTTCCCTGAGACGTCGGTCAAGTCGTACTGCTAGGGCCATAACCTGGTCAAGGGAGTCAGGCGAGGGGTAGCTAACCAGCAGATCCTTCAGGGCGTCAGATAATCCTAACCTAAACTGGCACCTTAGGGCCGGATCGTTCCACTGAGAAGCTACGCACCACTTCCTAAAATCAGAACAGTATTCCTCAACCGGTCTCCTACCCTGACGTAAGGTCACCAGCTGACTCTCGGCTATAGCAGTCCTGTCAGTCTCGTCGTAAATGAGTCCGAGGGCAGAGAAAAAACGATCAACAGAGGAAAGTTCAGGGGCGTCAGGAGCCAAGGAGAAGGCCCACTCTTGGGGCCCTTCCTGGAGTCGGGATATGATGATACCCACCCGCTGGTTCTCGGAACCTGAGGAGTGGGGCTTTAGGCGGAAATACAGTCTGCAACTCTCCCGGAAGGAGAGAAACGTCTTACGGTCCCCTGAAAACCGGTCAGGTAACTTGAGGTCGGGTTCTAGAGGTGAGGTGAGGGGTACTACTAAAGCAGCGTCACCCTGATTGACCCTTTGGGCCAGGGCCTGGACCTGTAGGGAGAGGCCCTGCATCTGCTGGGTCAGGGTCTCAAGGGGGTCCATGATAGCGTCAGCGTAGGAGAAATGGTAGACTAGGTAAGGGCTTGTAATTATGTAATGGCAGGAAGGAGGTGAAGGGAAAGTGAGCCCTAATCTACCCACCGCCCTGTCCCTGCCTACTTGCAACGACCCGCCCTAGGCGACGAGGTACAACTGGGCGGCGGTCCCTACGCTGGCTAAGTGCACAGGAAGACAAACAGGGAACACGCAAGGGAAGGGGCAGTAGCCACGGAACGCCACGAGGAAACGGGGCGGCGAACGAACAGTCAGGACCAGGACGAAGTGAGAACACCCGAGCAGGCACAGAGACAGAAGCAAGCCAGGGCAAGCAAGCAGGTCAAGCAGAACTGCAGCAAGGCAGAAGCACGGCAGAAGCAGGCTGGAGCAAGCAGCAGAGGCCAGGAATCCAAAAGAATTACAAGCACTGAGGGAGAGCACAGGGCAGGTAATAAAGGGCCGGGGGCGGAGCTAACTCCGAGAGACCAGGCCGCGATAGGCTCTCCCACTCCTGAGCCTGCCACCCTGGTTGGTGGGAGATGGTGTCAGTCGAGCAGGTCTGGCCTCAGGTGTGGATTGATTAATCCCAGGAGTATAGCTAGATGAAGTACCTGGCAGATCCCTAACACTGTGGTAACACCACTATAGATGAAGGGAAATTTAAAGTACATACAGTATATAAGGAATGTATTTTTTCAAAGTTTGGCCAACTTGAGCTTAATGTTTTGGGAAGTGGGTAAAAGGTAGGGGTGGGCATATGTTTCTGGTATGTGAGCTACTATTTGCTGTTTCGGAGCCAAGTGATCTATCAATAATCATGAAAGTGAGCCTCTTCTCCAAAGCAAAACCCCAATGTTCTCAGTGTGCTAGCCTAAGTCCACGTTCAAACGTGGCAGATTTTTTTTTCCTTTGCAAATGTTGGTGCAGATTCGGGGCAATTACGCAAGGATCGTATATTTGCATATTTGACAGGTAATGCAGACGTTGCAGATATCACAGCGGACTTGCCACAGATTTCAGTTTTTGCATTGCAATGGTTACATGTCCATCAAGTTCAAGCAAGGGATGGGAAAGGGGAAGTAAAAAATTTCTACACATAGGAGCTAATATTTTTTTTGTTCTAGGAAATGATCTAAGCCTTTTTGAAAGCCATCTACTGTCCGTGCTGTGACAGCTCCTGTGGTTGAATATTCCATAGATTCACAGTTCTCACAGTAAAGAACGCTTGTGGCCTCTGCAGGTTAAACCTTTTTTTCTCCAGACGGAAGGAGCGCCCCCTTGTTTTTTGAGGGGGTTTTACATGGAACAGGATTTTACTATATTTTTTGTATGTGCCATTAATATATTTATATAAGTTAATCCTGTCCCCCCTTAGTTGTCTTTTTTCAAGGCTAAATAGGTTTAGTTCTTGTAATCTTTCCTCATAACTTAGATTCACCATGCCCCTTATTAGCTTCGTTGCCCTTCTTTGTATTTTTTCCAACTCCAGGACATCCTTTCTATGAACTGGAGCCCAGAACTGAACTGCATATTCTAGATGAGGCCTTACTAATGCTTTGTAAAGTTGTAATATTATATCCCTGTCCTGTGAGTCCATCCCTCTTTTAATACACGACAATATCTTGTTGGCCTTTGAAGCAGCTGATTGACATTGCATGCTGTTATTTAGTTTATGATTTACAAGTACACCCAGATCCTTCTCACCAAGTGACTCCCCCAGTGTAGCTCCCCCTAGGACATATGATGCATGCAGGTTGTTGGTACCCAGATGCTTAACTTTACATTTATCTACATTAAACTTAATTTGCCAAGTGGACGCCCAAACACTTTTAAATCCGCTTACAATTCACAAACATCTTCCATATACTGAACAATACTACATAGCTTGGTGTCATCTGCAAAAATAGAAATAGTGCTATAAATCCCATCCTCTATATCATTAATAAATAAGTTGAATAATAATGGTCCCAGCACTGAACCCTGGGGTACACCACTTATAACTGGGGACCATTCAGAGTAGGAATCATTGACCACAACTCTCTGGATACGGTCCTTAAGCCAATTCTCAATCCAATTACAAACTATACTTTCCAAACCTATAGTTCTTAATTTACCCATTAGGCATCTATGAGGGACAGTGTCAAATGCCTTTGCAAAGTCCAAAAACACTATATCCACAGCGGCCCCTCTGTCTAGTCTTCTGCTCACCTCTTCATAAAAACAAATCATATTAGTTTGACAACTTCTGTCCTTAGTAAAACCGTGCTGGCTGTCACTTATAATACTATTTATTGTCACATAATTCTGTATATAGTCCCTCAATAGCCCCTCAAACATTTTCCTCACGATGGATGTTAAAGAGGCACTGTCACCAGATTTTGCAACCCCTATCTGCTATTGCAGCAGATAGGCGCTGCAATTTAGATTACAGTAACGTTTTTATTTTTAAAAAACGAGCATTTTTGGCCAAGTTATGGCCATTTTTGTATTTATGCAAATGAGGCTTGCAAAAGTACAACTGGGCGTGTTGAAAAGTAAAAGTACAACTGGGCGTGTATTATGTGCGTACATCGGGGTGTGTTTACTACTTTTACTAGCTGGGCGTTCTGATGAGAAGTATTATCCACTTCTCTTCAGAACGCCCAGCTTCTGGCAGTGCAGATCTGTGACGTCACTCACAGGTCCTGCATCGTGTCGGCACCAGAGGCTACAGTTGATTCTGCAGCAGCATCAGCGTTTGCAGGTAAGTAGCTACATCGATTTACCTGCAAACGCCGATGCTGCTGCAGAATCATCTGTAGCCTCTGGTGCCGGCTCGTCTGACACGATGCAGGACCTGTGAGTGACGTCACAGCGTGATCTCTCGAGAACACGCTGTGTGTCTGTCACTGCCAGAAGCTGGGCGTTCTGAAGAGAAGTGGATGATACTTCTCGTCAGAAAGCCCAGCTAGTAAAAGTAGTAAACACGCCCCGATGTACGCACATAATACACGCCCAGTTGGACTTTTACTTTTCAACATGCCCAGTTGTACTTTTGCAAGCCTCATTTGCATAAATACAAAAATGGCCATAACTTGGCCAAAAATGCTCGATTTAAAAAAATAAAAACGTTACTGTAATCTACATTGCAGCGCCAATCTGCTGCAATAACAGATAGGGGTTGCAAAATCTGGTGACAGAGCCTCTTTAAGCTTACTGGTCTATAATTACCAGGGGAAGACCTAGAGCCCTTTTTGAAAATAGGCACCACATTTGCCCTGCGACCGTCCCTTGGCACTATACTAGTCACTACAGAATCTCTAAGTATTATGAAGAGGGGGACAGAAATAATTGAACTAAGTTGTTACAATATCAACCACGTAAAGGGACCAAACCACCTATAATTTGTCCGTTATAATACTGGTGTCTTATGTGGCAGAGTGGTCTTTGACCTCCCTCAGACACCAGAACCCAGGGTATGATTGTTACTTCTTGAGCCCCAATAGCTTTGCCCCTGACAAAGCATAGATACAGTCTAAGGGCCGTATTACGGCTTCATACCACCTCTTAGGCCTCATGCACACGAACTTATTTTTTTCCTCCCGTAAATACTGGCGTAAATACGGGTCCTTGGTCACACATATTCGACCCATATTACACCAGTATTTACGGACCCGTGCCCGTAAATACGGGTCCGGTGTCACCAGTACTCCACCCGTATTTACGGGCACATTTTTGCTGCAAAATTGCACTGCACTAATCGGCAGCCCCTACTCTCTATCAGTGCAGGATAAAGAGAAGGGGCAGCCATTTCCGCAGTAAAAGTAAAAGAAATTCATACTTACCCGGCCGTTGTCTTGGTGACGCGTCCTTCTTTCGACATCCAGCCCGATCTCCCTGGATGACGCGGCAGTCCATGTGACCACTGCAGCCTGTGATTGGCTGCAGCAGTCACATGGGCTGAAACGTCATCCCAGGAGGCTGGACTGGAGAAAGAAGCAGGGAATTCTTGGTAAGTATGAACGTCTTTTTTGTTTTACCGGTTGATATATATTGTGATCGGTAATCACTGTCCAGGGTGATGAAAGAGTTACTGCCGATCGTTTAACTCTTTCAGCACCCTCGACAGTGACTATCCCCTGACGTTGCAGCAACGCTCCTGTAATTACGGGTACACACACGTAGTCACCCGTAATTACGGGAGCCCCATAGACTTCTATGGCCCTGCCTGTGCCGTTATTACAGCCTGAAATAGGACATGTTCTATATTTTTCAACGGCACAGGCACCTTCCCGTAAGTATACTGGGAGGTACCCGTGGCCAATAGAAGTCTATGGGCCCGTAATTGCAAACCGTAATTACGGGCGTTTTTACGTTCGTGTGCATGAGGCCTTAACCTGTTATAAAAATGTGAATGCTGTATTACAAAAGTTATTCTTCCCTCAAATTATTGTCTCGAAAGGAGAATACCCCTGTTATATAGCAATGCATGGAGCACTGTACTGCAGCACAAAGAGTACCTACAGTATGGCTCTATAGTACAGAACTGCAGTCACTTCAGCCATATGAGCCGTGTGCCTCCATACAGACTGCTGCACACGGCTCATTTTTTAAAATTTATTGCTAAATATTTGGGAAATATTATTAAGAAAAAGTTCTTGTTATACTGGCTATAAATAAATATATATATATATATATATATATATATATATATATATAGAACAGCACATTCCAACTAAATGATACAAAATACGCAGGTGCAAGAACACCTGTGACTGCAGATATACAGCAGATATAAAAAAATGGCGACAGCACCCTGCAACACTAATGCCACCTAAACCACTAAATATAAATAGATATGCACTAAAGCTCAATCTACCTACAAATAGGGAGGTTCTTAGTGCACATTTTGATCAAAAAGTGTTAGCCCACCTGCCACGACAAGGCGACCTCTGTAAGGTGGGAACCTACGCTGCACATACACCCAGAACTGGGACTAAGCCTACATATATACCTGGGGATGGTAGGATCCAGCATTGAACTGATTAAAATCACCCAGGGCAGAGTGGGAGGAGTGCAAGAACAACAAGTGGAGGCAGTCACTAACCCCACATATATGGATACCATAAACACAACAAAAATTGAACAGCACATTCCAACTAAATGATACAAAATACGCAGGTGCAAGAACACCTGTGACTGCAGATATACAGCAGATATAAAAAAATGGCGACAGCACCCTGCAACACTAATGCCACCTAAACCACTAAATATAAATAGATATGCACTAAAGCTCAATCTACCTACAAATAGGGAGGTTCTTAGTGCACATTTTGATCAAAAAGTGTTAGCCCACCTGCCACGACAAGGCGACCTCTGTAAGGTGGGAACCTACGCTGCACATACACCCAGAACTGGGACTAAGCCTACATATATACCTGGGGATGGTAGGATCCAGCATTGAACTGATTAAAATCACCCAGGGCAGAGTGGGAGGAGTGCAAGAACAACAAGTGGAGGCAGTCACTAACCCCACATATATGGATACCATAAACACAACAAAAATTGAACAGCACATTCCAACTAAATGATACAAAATACGCAGGTGCAAGAACACCTGTGACTGCAGATATACAGCAGATATAAAAAAATGGCGACAGCACCCTGCTGTATATCTGCAGTCACAGGTGTTCTTGCACCTGCGTATTTTGTATCATTTAGTTGGAATGTGCTGTTCAATTTTTGTTGTGTTTATGGTATCCATATATGTGGGGTTAGTGACTGCCTCCACTTGTTGTTCTTGCACTCCTCCCACTCTGCCCTGGGTGATTTTAATCAGTTCAATGCTGGATCCTACCATCCCCAGGTATATATGTAGGCTTAGTCCCAGTTCTGGGTGTATGTGCAGCGTAGGTTCCCACCTTACAGAGGTCGCCTTGTCGTGGCAGGTGGGCTAACACTTTTTGATCAAAATGTGCACTAAGAACCTCCCTATTTGTAGGTAGATTGAGCTTTAGTGCATATCTATTTATATTTAGTGGTTTAGGTGGCATTAGTGTTGCAGGGTGCTGTCGCCATTTTTTTATATCTGCTGTATATCTGCAGTCACAGGTGTTCTTGCACCTGCGTATTTTGTATCATTTAGTTGGAATGTGCTGTTCAATTTTTGTTGTGTTTATGGTATCCATATATGTGGGGTTAGTGACTGCCTCCACTTGTTGTTCTTGCACTCCTCCCACTCTGCCCTGGGTGATTTTAATCAGTTCAATGCTGGATCCTACCATCCCCAGGTATATATGTAGGCTTAGTCCCAGTTCTGGGTGTATGTGCAGCGTAGGTTCCCACCTTACAGAGGTCGCCTTGTCGTGGCAGGTGGGCTAACACTTTTTGATCAAAATGTGCACTAAGAACCTCCCTATTTGTAGGTAGATTGAGCTTTAGTGCATATCTATTTATATTTAGTGGTTTAGGTGGCATTAGTGTTGCAGGGTGCTGTCGCCATTTTTTTATATCTGCTGTATATCTGCAGTCACAGGTGTTCTTGCACCTGCGTATTTTGTATCATTTAGTTGGAATGTGCTGTTCAATTTTTGTTGTGTTTATGGTATCCATATATGTGGGGTTAGTGACTGCCTCCACTTGTTGTTCTTGCACTCCTCCCACTCTGCCCTGGGTGATTTTAATCAGTTCAATGCTGGATCCTACCATCCCCAGGTATATATGTAGGCTTAGTCCCAGTTCTGGGTGTATGTGCAGCGTAGGTTCCCACCTTACAGAGGTCGCCTTGTCGTGGCAGGTGGGCTAACACTTTTTGATCAAAATGTGCACTAAGAACCTCCCTATTTGTAGGTAGATTGAGCTTTAGTGCATATCTATTTATATTTAGTGGTTTAGGTGGCATTAGTGTTGCAGGGTGCTGTCGCCATTTTTTTATATCTGCTATATATATATATATATACACACAATTTTGTAGTATTTAGAGACAGTTTTAGGCTTTCAAAACATAAAGTTGTTGTAATTAGTGGACATTCATATAAAAAAAAATACATAAGTTCATCCAGTTCAGCCTATTCTCCTTCAATGTTGATGCAGAAAAAGGAAAAAACCATGAGGCAAAAGCCAATTTTCCTCATCTTCGGGAAAAAATTCAAAACTCCAAATATGGCAATCAGAAGAAATCCCTGAATCAAAGAACAATCTCTAGTAATCTAGTGCCCATAAGTTTATTTAGTTTTTTTAATAAGTGTATTATTACTTTCAGGAAAGGCATTCAGGCCCCTTTTAAGCTTTTTCACGGAATTAACCATGACAACTTCCCCTGGCTAAGAGTTCCATAGCCTCACTATTCTTACAGTATGGAAACCCCATCTATTTTGGTGTAAAAAACTTTTTTCCTCCAGTCGTAGTTGATGCACCCCCGTCTTCAGTTCTGGGTATAAATAGATCATGAGAGAGATCTCTGTATTGACCTTTGATATATTTATACATAGTTAATAGGTCACCCCTTAGCTTTCTTTTTTTTTCTAATCTGAATAACCCCAATTTTTATAATTTTTCTGGATACTGCAGTCAACCCATTCCATTGATTACTTTGGTTCTTACTTTTAAACCTTTTTATGCATCCTTTAATCTTATTTGCCTTGGCCGCCGCTGCCTGACACTTGTTGCTACAATTAAGTTTGTTTTCAGCTAATATTCCTAAGTCCTTTCCCATGTCAGATTTGACCAAAGTTTTTACATTTAGTAAGTAATGTTGGCATACATTTTCCTTTTATCAGTGATAAAACCACATTTGCCACTTCTCTGCCTAAGCCTCCAACTTATCCAGATCCATTTGTAACATAATACTGTCCTTCTTAGTGTTAATTACTTTACACAATTTAGTATCATCTGCAAAAATATAAATTTTACTGTGCAACCTATCTACAAGGTAATAAATAAACAAAATGTATTAATTAAATTATTAGTTAAACATATAAAAAACAATAGAGGCCAATTCTGTGAATAGATTACTGTGAATAAAATGAATAGAGGTCAACATCTGTGGTACTCCTCTAGTAACAGTAACCCAATCTGAATATGTACCAATAATAACAACATTCAATCACTGAGTCAGTTATTTACCCATTTTTGCACATTTTCCCACAGTCCCAGCATTTCCATTTTATATACCAACCTTTTATGTGTTAAAGTGTCAAATGCTTTGAAAAATGAAGACATATGACTTCCGACGACTCACCCAGGTCCAGATCAGTACTTACCCTTTTATTCCATTTATTTCAGCCTTACTGTTTGCAAGAGGGGCCATCGCTGGAGATAAAACATTTGTTACAAGTGGTAAGGAGCTAACTTATGATCAGTCAAAAGAAGAATGTCAGAAAGCTGGAGGCCAGGTAGCTACACCAAAAAGTTCAGAAGAGAATAATGCTGTTTTAAATATTGCACAGTTTTACAAAATGTTTCCATTCCTGGGAATTACTGACTCTCAAACAGAAGGTACTTTTCGGTACCCAGATGGAAATCCAATTACATATTCGAACTGGAACACTGGAGAACCCAATCAAGCAGGAGAAGAAAATTGTGTTGAAATGCAACTAAAATGGGAAATGGAATGACAAAAGGTGTCAGGAAAAGAGACTAAATATATGCGAATTTTATTAGCAACATAAATGTTCAAATAAGAGATAATAAGCAATGATTATTTTTGTTTAATTAGGCAAACCTTGTATTTAACTAATAAAATTATTATCCCCTCTAATACCTTTAATATGACATAACATACTGTAACTAGCAATGAATTCTTGGCTAAAATATGTGTGATTGTTATGAAAACTGGTTGACAGCTTAGAAGGCTATGTTCACACGGCGTATTTTTTAAGTGAAAAAATCCAACTCGGATTTGCAAGAGGATCCATAGTAGAAGTCCTAGAGCTACCCTCGGATTCCTGCTGCGGATTTGCAGTTCGATATGCCACAAATCCGCATGTTGATTAGTCCGGTTTAATGGGGCAAATTCACTCGTGGCTACCAGTCATGGCTTGCACTTCAAGAAGTAACATGTGACTTCGTTTTTTTTTACTGTGATGTGGATTTAAAAACTATGGGAGACAGAGAAGGGCAAAATTCACGCGGATTTCGATGTGGAATCTGATTAAAAATCTGCTGTGTTACATGGCCCTACAAGCATAGTTTTTATAAGTGGCAGTCATAATCAGCATCATGTTGAGCATACTCATCTTTGTGATTTTGTGAGCAATATTATTGTGCTCAAGTAATCAAGAGCGAGATAATGGCTGAAATGCACAGCCTCAGCCCTGCTCTAACAGCAAAAGTGAGAGAAACTTCTGATCTCCACCTTTCAACCCATTGAATGTCTCAAACAATCCTGGATATGGCATACAAGGGCAGGGACAGAGAGGGGACCTATTCTATTGTGTGACGGAATTTCACATATGGTTTGACAATCCATGGCCATTAAACGTCTGATCATATTGTCCAAATGTATCTGCTCACTCGTACTATGGCCTCGCGCATAAATCTGCTCTGGAAACGTCTGTGCGAAAAATGAACGGGCAGCTGCTTACAGGGTTAAAATAAATATGCCTATATACTCACTTTTTCAATCCCCCTCCAACGGTTTTCAGGTTCCCTGCTTGCTTATGTTTACATAGCGGCAGCAATAAAATGCGCTAGCAACATGTGACCACGACAGCAGATCACTGGCCAAAAAAGTTATGCTCTGTACATACTGGCATCACCACTGCGGACAGTGATTGGCTGCAGTGGTCACATGTCGTAGTGATGTAAACAAAGAAAAGTGGGGACCATGGGATTGTCAGTGCTGGAGTGGCAACTGATTGAAAAGGTTAGTACAGGCATATTCGTCAAGATTTCTATGGGGAAAAAGCACCATAGAAAAACATGTGAAGTCCATCATAGCAGGTTTTACATTTGGTATTGCAATTTTGACTTTCCATCTAAACAGTTCTAGAAATATTTTTTTAAAGAGGATTTCCATTCCCGGTCAATAAGCTGTGAAAATTAATATGACTGCACTTCTTGCAAAAAATTACTGCAATAGAATGCATAACACAGTACATAAAACACAATTACTAAACTTTAGCTACACCTCTAAGATTTGATACTTCTATAATTACATATAGTTGGCTAAATTTATGCCGTGGGTAGCAATCCTATTTAACATAAAACATGACCTACAATCATTATGCCTCTATATATTTTTGGTGGCATTTTCCATTGTTGATGGTTCTAGTTTTACCAAAAAAGACACAAAATACACAACAGTTGTGTTTTGTTTTTTTTGCTCCTATTTTGGTTTGTGGGTGGTAAGCCGTCACAGCTAGAGCATAATAAAATGCATTAAACACAAACACATTGAGGCAGATTTACGAATAGTATCTAAGATTTAGACAGCACAAACTTAGAAGGCAGTCAGAAGACACGCTAATTTTATCATAGTGGTACATGCATGCTGTATGATGAATTTGGCGCATCTTGCTAGATATCTTAGACACTTTACCAAATACCACCTGTTGGCTGACATAGTTTAAAGGGAATGTGTTGCCAGAAAAACATGTTTTTTTTAAAAAAATGAAACATTTAGTGTGTGGGTGATTAAACATTGTTCAAATTTTTTTTATTTTTTTGCACGAGTCCATGTAATATTATTAATTATTTCTAATTTATAATACTACCCATTTTTGGTCACTAGATGGAGCTGTTCCCAAAATTGCAGCATTGCAACATTGGGTTAAAAGCCCTCGCTCTAGTGAGCTCTCAGCATCCCCCCCTCCTTTATCCTGGCTAGTGCCGGGATAAACGAGGGGTTTGAACGATGTAACCTCCTACACTGTGTGTCGCCATTTTTTGAGCTAACCCACAGTGTAGTAGGTTTACATACAGTAGTAAACACACACAAACACGAACATACATTGAAATCTCTTACCTGCTCCTGCCGCCGCGGCTCCCTCCGGCCCGTCCGCTCCGTTTGCTGCCGCTGGTGCAAGTGCACAAATCCGGAAGCCGCGACCGGAAGTAGTAATATTACTGTCCGGCCGCGACTTCCGGTCCACAGGAAAATGGCGCCGGACGGCGCCAATTTCGAATAGGACTGTGTGGGAGCGGCGCATGCGCAGTTCCCACACAGACGCCGTACACTGCAGTCAATGGGACGGGAGCCGTTCGCAGTCCCTATGGGACTGTGGCTGCCGTATTCCATGTCTGTATGTGTCGTTAATCGACACACACAGAAATGGAACAAAAAATGGCAGCCCCCATAGGGAAGAAAAAGTGTAAAAATAAGAAAAAGTAAAACACAAACACACAAATTAATATAAACGTTTTTAATAAAGCACTAACATCTTTAACATATAAAAAAATAATTTGTGATGACACTGTTCCTTTAAGCCAGTTTTTTGCACCAAATAGTTGTCACACATCCGCACATCTCCTTTGCAACAGGTCATGCCCCATTTTAATCTAGCCCATGCCCCCATGTCAAGCGAGGTCTCTGAAACAGTTCACAAATGTGGTGTACTAAAGAGTCAAAGGCAGGCACAGCATATATATTGCCACATACCCTGTAAACCACAGAAGCTGAACGACAAAAGAAGGGGTATGTATGAGGCAATGAAAAAATGTCATATGATAACCATATGAATATCCAAAATATATTTATTTAATTAATCAAGACTCAATATGCAAAACAAAGGTTAAAAACATTTAAAATCGGCACCAAAATGCCATATAGGAATCAATTGGAGGGGTTGAGAGAGAGAGCCACCATGATAAGCGGCAACAGGTATAGTAACCCCCACTCGCTCACCTAAACCCCTAGAGCAGACATGCAATGCAAGAGAAAATGATCAAAGAACAAAAATGTTGCATCAGGTAAGCATAGATCAGCATGTCCTCTATGAAGTCCGTTAGGGGAGAAGGAGACAGATACCCCACGCGTATCGCCAACAAGTGGCTTCCACAGGGTTTGAAGTTGAAAAATCGAGAGGTGTGTGTCTCTTCATAAATTTGTTTTATCTTACTCCAATGTTTTTCTTATTAAGACTGGCCAATACATCTCCCCTATTAAATTTATGAAGGCGGTTTGGCCCAGTACCATCACTCTGTTATCACAATATTTATAGTCAAAACACAGGAGGTGGAAGTCTTGTTTCTTACACCATTCTTCCAGAAAATCCAGGTACAGCTTTACATCATAGAAGTATTGAGACCTGTAATGGATACTATTCTATCGAATGTTTGTGAATATCACGATACACGTATGTTTCTGAGAATTTTTCTTGCTTTCCTCAGTTCAGTAAAGCCAGAGGTATAAGTTTAAAGGGGTATTCCCAACGTGAAGATCATACTTCAATAGGTTAATTATGTAGATTAATAAAACGTAGCAATTTTTTTTTTTTTTTTTCACCATTTCTGAGATAGTCCTCCTCTTGGATCTGATGTCCTCTTCTTTGTATATTGTCTGTTTCCAATAGATACAACCACCACCAGGATCCTGAAGCAGTGGCCGCGCTTGCGCAGATGCGCCTCTACATCTTTCTATTTTTCTGGCCGGGTTCTCAAGAGCGCGCATTGGTCTTGCGTGCGCAGAAACTCCCAGCCCGGCCACCTCTCTCCTTTACAGTATAAGTGAATAGGACAGCTCTCAGGCATGCGCAGTAGCCTGAGAGTTGTCCTATTCCGCTCTCAGCCCAGCTTCCCCCTCCTCTTCCTCTCTGCAATAGAAGTGAATAGCAACGGTTCCCTGGCATGTGAAGTAGCCTGGAGAGCGGTCCTATTCAGTTGTTCTCCGCACATCACTGCTGAGACCACAACAGCAGAGCACTTATCAGGACTTTCACACTTGTGCTTGCTCTGAAGCTCTGGTATCTCTGTATGTAAATATAGAGATACCAGAATGGACTTTGGAGCAAACACAAATAGTTTTTTTATTACTGTGGACAAGTTAAGGAGACCCTAACACTGAACTGGATAAAGGTGAGAGAGGGCATTGAACTTTTACACAGCACATAGTGAATAATAATGAGGGAGGAATGAGTGAGCCTCCTGTTAAACATTATTTTGGCACTATTTTACTGTATAATCCCAATGCTGCATGTAATACAATACCACCGAAAAAGGCCATACTTACAAATGGACACAGCCAGGCCAGAAATGCTGATGAAAGGGCGAGCAGGTGCTTTAAATAATAATAGCCACTCCCACTAGTCTTGAGGGGAGTGGTATGTGGTGCATGGGATGTGTAGTAAGAAATAATAAATGAATAGTGTGTGTGCAAGTGTAATACTATAAGTGAAATATAGGGGGCAGTAATAAATAAAGTGCCTCAATGGAAATAAATGGATAATGGGGTGCAAGTGAGTGAAACATGGAGGGATAGTGTGTACGTCATGAGGCACAACGTGTATAGCCAGGTAGAAGCCTATTTGTGACGCCTTGATAATTCATAGAGCGGGCTACCCTGCTTGCTATGCCAAACAACAACACACCATGCTCTCCCAGCATCAAAGACCCGGCTGTGTCCAAGAGAAGCGAATATACGTAATACAATACATAGCAGCATCGGGAGCGTGCATTCTGATGCAAGTGGTGCTATGATATTTTCACAGCGCCATCTGCTGGTTATGTGAATGGAAATAGCTTTGTACCGCCCACTCAAGCAGAAATTATAGGGAACGAGGTGTGGGACCATGCAGTCCTGTAGTGTGATTATGGGGGGTAAGATCAAACAATGGAGGGGTGTAATACATTTATTTTTGATAAATAAAAACATTTAGGGTATCAAAAAAATAAAGATGTAAGATGGGAATAACCCTTTAAGCTCCTGGGTCCAATGCAAAATCTGTAACGGTGCCCCCACCTAGCATGTGCCATTTATAACACCAGTGTCTTCTTATGTGGCACAAGGGCCTTTAAGCCACCTCAGCCAACTTGACCTGTTTGCGACTGCTACCCCTGTACCCCCTATAGTGACACTCCTGTGGTAATGCTTGGATCATTGTAATCAATCTCAGACACCTGTGATAATTAGTTTGCCAGGTGTGCCCAATCAAAGGAAAACTACTTAAGAAGGACGTTCCACATTATTAAGCAGGCCACAGGTTTCAAGCAATATGGGAAAGAAAAAGGATCTCTCTGCTGCCGAAAAGCGTGAAATAGTGCAATACCTTGGACAAGGTATGAAAACATTGGATATTTCAAGAAAACTTAGGCGTGATTATCGTACTGTGAAAAGATTTGTGGCTGATTCAGAGCACAGATGGGTTCGTTCAGAAAAAGGCATAATGAGGAAGGTTTCTGCCAGACAAATTAATAGGATTAGGAGAGCAGCTGCTAAAATGCCATTGCAAAGCAGCAAACAGGTATTTGAAGCCGCTGGTGCCTCTGGAGTCCTGCGAACCTCAAGGTGTAGGATCCTCCAGAGGTTTGCAAGTGTGCATAAAGCTATTATTTGGCCACCCCTAAACAATGCTCGCAAGCAGAAACGGTTGCAGTGGGCTCAGAAATACATGAAGACTAATTTTCAAACCGTGTTGTTTACAGATGAGTGCCGTGCAACCCTGGATGGTCCAGATGAATGGAGTAGCGGATGGTTGGTGAATGGCCACCATGGCCCAACAAGGCTGCGACGTCAGCAAAAAGGTGGCGGAGTCATGTTTTGGGCTGGAATCATGGGGAGAGGGCTGGTAGGCCCCTTTAGGGTCCCTGACGGTGTGAAAATGACCTCTGCAAAGTACGTAGAGTTTATGACTGACCACTTTCTTCTGTGGTACAAAAAGAAGAACCGTGCCTTCCGTAGCAAAATTATCTTCATGCATGACAATGCACAATCTCATGCTGCAAAGAATACCTCTGTGTCATTGGCTGCTATGGGCATAAAAGGAGAGAAACTCATGGTGTGGCCCCCATGTTCCCCTGACCTCAAGCCTATTGACAACCTTTGGAGCATCAAGCAAAATATCTATGAGGGTGGGAGGCAGTTCACATCAAAACAGAAGCTCTGGGAGGCTATTCTGACATCCTGCAAAGATATTCAAGCAGAAACTGTCCAAATACTCACAAATTCAATGGATGCAAGAATTGTGAAGGTGATATCAGAGAAGGGGTCCTATGTTAATATGTAACTTGGCTTGCTTAGTTTTTTTTGATTGAAAGAGCTTTTGATTTCTGTAAATATGACCTCCTGATGCTGCAAATTCAACAAATTACCATTTTAGTTCTCTTTACAACCTTTAAAATGTTTTGATCTCTGTTGTGCATAATAATTTGAAACAGTGCATATTGAGTTTTTTACTTCTAAAAAAAATCTGTTATCATTAGGAGATTTGTTCAATAAAATTCGCATTATACTCCAACGGTTGATGGCTTGAAGATTATACTCACTGTCATTTGCATCAACTATTTAGGAAAATCAGCGAAAAATAAAATGTGCATAATAATTTGGAACGCGGTGTATAGTGTGACTGTCACGTTGTACCTGCAGTCTGATCTGCATGCAGCATGTTATAACGCAGGAGGAGCTGAGTAGATGGATATATAGTTATGTATGACGCCAGGTGTCCCTGCCTCCCCGCGGAACTACTGTCCCATGCTGAAAACATGATTACAGTATGGGACAGTTCCCGCAGTGATGCAGGGACACCTGGCATCGCACATAACTATGATGCTAGTAGCGTTCCTTCCTGCACTGTGTTAGGTCCGGGAAAGACTGCCGACATGCGGACCGTATATCACAGACAGTATATCGCGGACCGTATATCACGCTCGTGTGAATTAGGCCTCAGGGTGATGCTATTCAGTGTTTGACAGCCATCTCTATATGCCCACTAATACAAGGAAGACTGTCATTTATTAAGTGACTCCGCCTACTGAACTCCTAAATCGAAAATGAGCAAGGATCTAAATTAATAAAATACAAGTTATACTGAATCTTTTCCCACAAAACTTTATATTAATCTGCCCGGCTCCTCCTGCTCTATAACATACTGCCCACAGATGTTCAACATAACAGGTTCCCTTTAAGGCTGGTTTAACACAACCAGATTAGAGAATGTGACACGTTAACTTTAGGTCTTGGCATGAAAATAATTTAGAACTTTACATTCTGGAACGATTTACATGTAAACAGGTAAAAATACCACAACCCTGACAATTACATGGATTCCTGTAAAATGTTTGGTAAAACAACATTTAATGAAGATACGATTGCGTCACTGAGATTTTCTTCTCAAAGCTTTCCTCTCCAATGATATCCTCTTGTAACTTGCTGGTGAGCACAACTGCACGATTTCATAATCTACAAAACTCCCTTAATCCAGACATTATCGATATGTACAATTTAGGTAGAACCGTTTGGCATGAAAACTCTCTCCTGCAACAGTTATTTACTTTGCACACCTTTTTTATTCTATACTGGAACTTATATTAAATTCCTTAGTATATTATAAAAGCCATTTATACACTGGTAGATAATGTGAAATATTGAGGAAAGGAAATTATGCTAAACAAGTGTTCTGGCGCATGGAAAACAGAGATATGCGATCTTCATAAATAATATACCATAGGGATGAGTGGTGAACCAATGGATTGTATGCAAGAAGTGGCCAACGTGAGTTTTCCTGGAATGAAGGACGAGTTGCATGTCTAGCTAAAATTTGCAAGAGCTCTTCACCAGCAACTTCGATTGTCATATTGTTGTCTTGACAAGCAGACCTGCCTATCTGTTGTTATACCACCCAGCATTGATTACAAATTTTGATAGAAGATGCGACTAATTCTTCATGAGTGTGTCATTTTTAGGAAGATGGAAAGTTGTGCAGCACTTGCACCGCTGAGTGATATTCACTGACTGCTATTTGTCTGCCTCTACAAATAAGACCACAGTCACAATGTGTAATGATATGGGTAGGGAAACGGACAAGTGAGCCCTAATCTACCCTCCACTCTGTCCCTGCCTACTTACAACGACCCGCCCTAGGCGACGGGGTACAACTGGGCGGCGGTCCCTACGCTCAGTAAGTGCACGAGACAAACAGACAAGGGTACACAAAGCTAAGGGAAATGGGGCAGTTGCCCACGGCAACACCGTGAGCAACAAGAGAGGTGAACGAGCCGAGTCAAACCAGGAGTGTACGAGGTACCAAACGCAGAGCAGGAGAGTAGTCAGTAAGCCAGGGTCAGTATGGAGCAGGATCAAATAGTCAGAAGCTGTAGCTGGGCCAGCAAACCACACGAGAAGAATCACAAGGAAAGGAGGAACAGGAAAGGCAGGTATAAATAGACCAAGGGCGGGAGCTAGCTCCGTCTGGCCAGGCTGCGATAGGCTCTCCCACTCCTAAGCCTGCCAGCCTGAGTGGTGGAAGCTGGAGTCAGTCTCAGAGACATAGACTCAGGTGCCGACTGATTACCTATGGGCGTTAACCCCGAAGCTGTGCCTGGCAGATCCTTTACACAATGGTTACATTCTTCCACCTAGGAACGGTTGCCCTGCCAAGGTATTATTTTATTATGACTGTAAGGGTATGTTCACACGGCAGCGTCCGTAACGGCTGAAATTACGGGGCTGTTTTCAGGAGAAAACAGCTCCGTAATTTCAGCCGTAATGGCATGTTGAGGCGCTTTTTGCTGTGTCCATCTTGGACGTAAATGGAGCTGGTTTTCCATGGAGTCCATGGAAAACGGCTCCATTTACGTCTGAATAATTGACAGGTACTTCTTTGACGCGGGCGTCTTTTTTACGCCCCGCCTTTTGAGAGCGGGGCGTAAAAAAAATGACCGTGTGCACAGAACATCATAAGACCCATTCTAATGAATGAGCAGATGTTTGCCAACGCTATCGAGGCGCATTTTCGGACGTAAATCGAGGCGTAAAACGCCCGAATTACGTTGTAAATAAGCTGTGTGAACATACCCTTAGGGGGAACTGGTGCCAATCGCTATATTTTAGGTTCCTCTTGCTGTCACCGTTATGGTGGTAATTTGGCCAACACTTCATGTTAAAATGTGTAGGAATTTTTGCATTTTTTGTAACTACATAATTTACCTCAATTTTCTGTTAACCCCCCCCCCCCATAGGGTATATGGAAAGGCATTGTGTAATAGAGCCACCTCTTTAACCTATTAACTGACAAGGACGTATGGAACACTCTGCCACACGATGTTGTGATGGTTGATTCTTTGAACAAGTTCAAGAAGGGCCTTGATGCCTTTCTTGAAAAATACAATAATACAAGTTATGAGTAGTAGATTCTGGAGATGGGGTGTTGATACAGGGATTTATTCTGATTGCCATATTTGGAGTGCGGGAGTAAATTTTTCCCGTAATGAGGCAACCGTATGGGAGTTTTGCCTTCCTCTGGATTAACACGGTAGGATCATACGTTATACTTGATGAACCTGTGTCTTTTATCAACCTTATTAACTATGTATGTAATATGTGATGATTTGAAGTATTTGCCACAACTAGAATATAAGGGCTGGAGATTAGAACTTACCATCTATCATATTAATTTCTAAAGTTGTAGGTGCAATAGGCAAGGAGCAGAAGTCGTTTTCAGAAAACAAGATGAAAAGTTTTACTTTCTGGTTCTGTGTCTACATGAGAGAGTGGTGGGAAGCTGAAAGTGGGAGTAGGATGATAGATCACACCTTGTGGCAGTCATTTATTCCCCTATGCAGCCCCATGAACATTTGTTCATGTTATGACCCCACCTTGGGGGACTAGGGTTGACACCTTTTCAGTCAAAAAATACCGGCCATGTTATTACGTGCAAAAAATGTGTATGGTTTTGGGGCGTGGCTTCTATCTATTTACCATCTATCATATTAATTTTTAACCCCTTCCCGCTCCTGGACGTACTATTAGGTCATGGTAGCTGTACCGTTCGCGCTCCATGACCTCATAGTTACTCCACATCTCTCAGACCATGATCAGTGAATAAAGAAGCTTATTGCAACCAACGGTGAGTGCCTCGATTTTTATTCTTTATCTATCTAGTGAAACAGTTCCATCTCAATTGGCCTGCACTAGCTGTCTTCCGTCTATTGAGTTGAGTTGAGCTCCGACAAATACTATTGTTTCGATTTCCTGTTGTTCCCTCATTAAAAAATCTGTGCATTCAGCACAAAAATATTGCTACTACTACTATTAGAATAATACTATCTGCTGTGACTGTGTGAACTTTTGTATGTTTCCTTAGCTATGCGAGGAATGATTGCAACACTCTTGTAACATCTGAGAAAGTCCAGTATTTGCAGATAGCCTAATCCCACAGATGTTTTACAACAAAATTTCCCACTAAAGAATGTATGAAGATATGTTGTGTGACCCAATATCTGAACATATAAAAAGAGGTCTAGGTTACAGTGTAAAGTTTGTCTTTGCTATATTGAACACAAGACACTAATACAAATTAGGAGCATCCACTACATCCTATTTTTTATTAAGGTAAGATATTTTCTCTGTCACTCTGGGCATTTATTCTGCATGTAGATAAAAGTGAAATGAGATTCAATTCTGTGATCCTGGGAGTAAATATCTTATAGGGCTGGTTTAGGTTCCCTTTTCTGAAATGTTTTATGAATTATTAGATAACATATCGATGCTGCATTGTAAGGAATTGGTGATACGGGACAATTATGTGTAGTAAGTAACTTTGCAAAAAGTCATAACGAAAAAATCTTCTACTGTTTTGTGTCTACAGCTTCTATGCAGACCTATGTGGCTCATTGGTAACATGCTATAAACAAACCCTGTGTGATCCAAACCTGTAGTCATATGGCCTTCCACCTGCCTCCTTTGTCTTGTTAACTCACTGAATGTAGGGAATAGGTGGAAGATAGAATGTACCTCAATTAAAAAAGTGAAGCAACATTTGGAATAGTCTTGATTTTCCTATTGAGACCTATGTCTTTAGATGGGAACAAAGAAACCATGTGTAGTCTGATCCTGCTGTCATACTTCCTTCCACTTGTCCCTTACTTTTTTCTGATATTGTAGATGTGGTAGGTTAGTAAGAAGTAGGGGGCAGAGGGAAGGGAGTGTAACTGCAAGATCAGACTACACAGGGTTTGTTTGTAGTCTTTAAAGGGGTTGTCCACGCATGAACAACTGATGGCCTATCCACAGGATAGGTCATCAGTATATGATTGGTGGGGATCGGACACCCGAACCCTGCACCGATCAGCTGCTCCGGCTGCCTCCGGTCACCGTATGTTATGCAGGGTATGCAGCATTCAGTACTGCAGCTCGGCCACTATTCCGTGACCGGAGCTATCTGCTTCCGTCATTGGCATCTGGTGCCCGGAGGCAGCCGAAGCAGATCATCAGCACCGATCATAAACTGATGAACTATCTTGTGAATATCATCAGTTGTCCATGCGTGGACAACCCCTTTTTAATAATGGAAACATTTAGGTCTGCATAGGAGCTTTGGACACAAAATGTTAGAATATTTTGTATATTAAAACTATTTGCAAAATTGCTTCCGTTTTTATTTTAGATGCATTTGAACAAAATTGGTTGCAAAAGTGGACATAACTTTTAAAGTAGGGAATATGCTGCAGTACTACACAATATAAAAGCCAATTGACTAGCTATAAGGGGTGCAAAAGTAGCAGTCGTACCTGCGTCCTGGTGCCTGAAAGGGCCCAAAGTCCCCTCTGCCACATGTGAAAAGACACCAGTATTATAAATTGTACATGAGAGGAGGAGCGAGACCTACCGCAGATTTTGCATTGTGGCCAGTAATACGGGAAAATAAATATAGGGTTAGCAAAATTATTGTATTAGCTTTCATGCATGTGAGAGGAATTAGAATGTTATGTATATCCTGCTGAGAAGTAACCTAAATATTTCTTCACAGATGTGTGAACAGATCCATAAGAATATGGGGTTCTGCATAAAGGTTACCATTGTCATGCTGACATCATTGATCCTAGCGTCATGTGAAGATCCAGAAAAGCCAGTGGTATGTTCAGTTATCAAGGGATTTCAAGGTCTTAATGCCAGAGATGGCAGAGATGGGAGAGATGGCCTTGCTGGTAGTAAAGGTGAACTAGGTAAGTTCACTCATAAGTAGACTAACTATAATATACACGTGAAATCCTGATAATATTGGATTAAACTGATTCTTTTTTTCACATTTTCTTATCTGCTACAGTTATGTTTTTATGTACTTGAACATTTAAATATATTTTTTTTAGGATACATGGTGTTAACCCCCTAAAGTCATAATTGTGGTATTTACAATGTAGCATATTTTTACGTTTTTCTCTCCCTGCGTTCCAAAAGCCATAACCGACTCCAGACAGTCCTGGGGGGTCTTTGTTAGGCCCATGGCTGTCCCTATGAAACGATCAGCACTGGTAATCACAATGCTAGAACTAATGATTGCACAGGCACTTGTGTACGTGTATGGGGCTGAGCTACCAGTGTCATACATTTGTGGCGCTGTGCAGGATGTGGTTAAACTGGCCACACTCATTAGATAAATGTTTTCTGATTCCATCCCCAACATTCAGCAACAGCATTCATATGTGCATTAGCAATATTAGACTTTCCCTTTAAATTACAGGATCTGTCCTGCAGGAGAATTAAAAGAAAATATAGACTTGATAAAAAGAAAGACTTATCTTCACCTTTTTGAAACCTAAAAGTATTCAGTGTTCTTTATTTCATTTAAAGTACTTAAGAAGCTAATTTAGCACAATTTACAGTATCACAATGGTGAAGATTTGTCAATAATGTCGTAAGTTGCATTATTTGCGAGATAGTGAAAATGGTACGCATGGCAAAATAAATTTGGCACAACTCAACAGTCATGTTAGACATTTTCTATCCATACATTACAACATGTACATTTACACCAGTAATTTGGGCCAAAATATATTGCATAAAGACATGAGTAAGTTTGGAGCATTCTATGACTACTCTGAGATGCACCTCTTCTTCAAAACTTTTGGGGTAGGTATTTAAAAGTGTCTAAAACACATAGTCAATTTGGTAATTTACAGTGCTGGTGGTATGTACTACATAAATGTTCTGCAAGGGGATGGCATGATGTGGTATGACATGGTATATTACAGCTGACACGGCAATGGTTTCTGTTTCCCCATTGGCGCCCCCTGATGCAATTGTATCCAGGGGTCTAGCAAAGGCATCCAAGTCTGCCATGTATGTGAGCCTATTAGTGACAGGCATAATACACTGCAATAAAGAAGTATTTCACTGTAATATAGAAGCGATCAAAGGATCGCATGTTCAAGCCCCATAGTGCCACTAAAGAAGTTTAAAAAACAAAAAGGTTACAAAATGTTTTATTATGGAAAAATAAAAATATAAATAATTAGAATAGCTGCGCCTGTGACAACACTACACTACACTACACTACACTACACTATACTATAAATTTATCCCATTATGAGGCCAAAAAATGCAGCTCCCACAAAAAACATACAACCTAAGTTATTAGTAAGTAATTATCACTTGCTAACTGACTAAGGGGCACTTCTGGCTATGGCACTGTGGGCACTGACTTAACCCCTTAATGACATGTCACGTACTAGTTAAGGGAAAGTATGGAGCTGGCTCAATGGCTGAGCGCGCTCCATACGCAGCAGGTGATCGCTGTGTAATACAGCTGACACCTCACTGCAACGGGCGGAATCAAAGATCACTTTGATTCTGCCTGTTTTATACCTTAAACGCCGAGGTCAAACGCGACCGCACCATTTAAATTGTTAGGCTTCAAAGGAGACTGTCAGTATAATGGTATACTGCAATACATTAGTATTGCAGTATATTAAGCGATCCAATGATCACTGGTTCAAGTTCCCTAGGGGGAATAATAAAAAAAAATTTAAATAACGTTTTTTTTTAATGTTCCAAGAAAAAAAAATATTAAAAGTTCAAAAAAAAAAAACTTTTCCCATTTTTTTCCCTAAAGCAATGTTAGGAAAAAATAAAAGTTAACATAGCTGGTATCACCGCATTCATAAAAGTCTGAACTATCACAATATAGCGCTGTTTAACCCACTTGGTGAACGCCGTAAAAAAAAAAATAAAAAAAAAATAAAAAAAATAAATATATATATATATATATATATATATATATATATATATAAAACACGCAAATTACTGTCGTTTGGTTACCTTAGCTCTCCAAAAGAATGGAATAAAAAGTGATCAACGAGTCGCTTGTACCCTAAAATGGTAAAACTACAAAATAAAAAAGTTATGGCTCTCAGAATATGGTGACATTTTTTTTCAGCAAATAGTTATTTTTTTCTAAATGTGGCAAAACATAAAACAAAACATATAAATTTGGTATCACCATAATCGTATCAACCTATAGAATAAGTTGAATATGTATTTTTTTCCGCCTAATGGAAGCCGTAAAAATTAAACCCCTCAAAAATTGGCATAATCGCTGTTTTTTGCCCATTTCACCCCACAAATATTTCTTTGCAGATTCCCAGTGCATCATGTGGCGGTGCATCATTAAAGCACGAATGATCTGTTCAAAGCTGGATTTGTATTTTTTTTTTTTTTACATTTTTTAGGATCACCTGGTGAAACTGGAAGTCCAGGCCTAAAAGGAGATCCAGGAACTCCAGGTAAAGCAGGTCCCCAAGGTCTGAGAGGAGATCGAGGGGATAAAGGAATGAATGGGACATCAGGTAATACAAGTCATAATCTCAGAATCCTTGTCATGGAGAATGTGATTATTTTTTTACTGTAAATGTAGTTGAGAGTCGGTTGGACAATGGCCAGTATAGATATGAACTGTGTGGTAAACATCTAGCAACAAGAGCAACATTTCTTGATGTTCACGCAAACTAGTATGAAAATTAATTTTTGCCCTGTTAATGTTAGCATATAAAAATATTATAATCTGTTAATTTTTACGGTAGGTGTATATCTTATCTCTATGTGCAAAGCGGATTTGTAGTTTTAATGAAGATGGTTATGGTCTTGCAGATCCTCTTTTACCTTGTGCAGACAAGATACTCCCAAAAACAACAGAACTCGGGAATTCCACAAGTAGACCCCATCATTTATGACACTGGTGTTAGTTAGTTTAGGCTATTGTCCAGAGATTTAATAAAATTGATATAAAGCGTATTTTGTATTTGAGGAGTTACAGCTATTATAAGTATAATATTTCTGATTTAAGGTCCACAGGGTCTCAAAGGAGAAAAGGGTTCAGTGGGACCCTCAGGGGCAACCGGTGCTGCTGGAGAATCTGGTGCTAAAGGTTCTACTGGTGCAGCTGGAGCCCCTGGGACTCCAGGCATTAAAGGAGCTGCTGGTACCAAAGGAGACAAAGGTGACCTAGGTAATTTTCCACATGCATATATGAGATTCATGATATGATAAATTGTGCTATTTTTCTCTGTCTGTACGTACATTTGTAGCAGAGTTGAATTTTTTATTGATCTTTAGGATTGTAGTACTTCATTATCATAATTCTTTGAACTAAGATAATGTAGTGAGTTTACCTGCAGCCCTATATCAAATCACATATGATGGTGTAAAATATGGCTCTACTATTGTATACACACTGTATATTTACTTGTCCATTATTTTTCAAGGTCCTCAAGGCTTAAAAGGAGAAAGAGGTGGAGCAGGAGGAATAGGCACTCCAGGAATACCAGGGACCAAGGGTGCCATTGGACCTCCTGGAACAGGAGCAGCTGGAGCAAAAGGGGACAAAGGAGTTGGAGGTATACATGATATTCTAAATGTGCATAATGTATTTATACCTCTGTGTTGAGATGTCGAATATGACTTCACAGAGGTTGACATTATTGTAGACTATGGAGCGGATTTACAATTCAAATTGAGCCAGAATTCTGGCGGACATGCCATGCAACATAATTATTAACTGTTTGAGACATTTTTTGCACTAAGACAGAAAGGGGGTGGTCTAGCAGAATGGGTCATAGCTTAAATGTGCCGACGTGCGCCAAAATGTTAGAACAAAAAAACTGGCGTAAACTAAAGCAACCAAGAGGCGGCACAATGAAGGGAAAAGTGTCTAACATATCTAGCTAGATACGCCACATTTATCATGCACTACTGTGATCAATTTGACGTATCTTCTGACGGTATGGTCTAAGTTTACGCTGTATAAATCTTAGACAGTAGTAGTAAATTTGCCCATTTGTGTGTATTATTAAGGTGGACATTTTAAACAGAACTACAGAATAGATCCGTACAAGGGTGTAGCTAAAGGCTCATGGGCCCTAGTGCAAGAATTAAGCTTGGGCCCCCCTACCCCTCCCCAAAACAACCAGACCCCTTCACACGCCTATGCCCAGCCGCCTTGCCCGACAAACCCTATGAATGCCTCTACAGTATAATGCTACCCATAGCTGCCCACAAACAGTATAATGCCCCCCATTACTTACCCACAGTATAATACCCCATAGCTTCCCCACACAGTATAATGCCCCCCATAGCTGCCCCCACAGTATATTACCACCCATAGTTGCCTCATACAGTATAATGCCCACCATACAGTATAATACACCCCATACAATATAATGCCCCATACAATATAATGCCCTCCATAGCTGCCACCTACAGTATAATGCCCCCATAGCTGCCACATACAGTATAATGGCCCATGCAGTAGTGCATGCACCCCATAGCTGCCCCATATTGTATTATTCCCCCATACAGTATAAGGCTCCCTCGGCAGCTACCATATGAGCCCCCTCCCTCCCATACCCAGTATAAAGCCCCCATATGTACATCCGTAATCGAAAAATAATAACATAATTACTTACCTATCCCGTTCCCATGACGGGTGGAGGGGATCCTTCTCCTTCTCTGCACTGTGCTGTGTGACTCGGAGCAGACAGGCACGATGACGTCACTACATCGCGCCTGCCTGCGCTGAGCCACTCTCGGCACAGTTGAACTGAACTGTATTTGCGTCCTGAGGACGCAAATACAGTTGGAAGCGCTGTGTGGAAACAAGGGCCCCGTGGGCCCCCCAGGCTTAGGGGCCCAGTCACAAATGTGACCGTTGCGACCCCTATAGCTACGCCCTGGATCCGTACATACAGAGTCCAATGGAACATGTTCCAATTTTTTTTTTATATGCCTCATTATAAAATCGGAGGTATTCAGAGGTACAGTAGAGGGACCATAACCTTCTATGGCAGAACTATTACAGCTCCGAACAAAATGGAGCCGGAAAGTGGCCATGTACATGAGACCATACTCTGAACACAGCCATAGCCATACCGTTATAGACTCTGAAAACCTAATATAAGTAATAATTGTAACTTTTTGATTTGTTGTTTTTTCCAAAAAATGTATTTGTTTCTGTGTTGATTTACTTCCCAAAAACTTAAAATTTTGACAAGGGTGTATGAACTGTTAGAACAACCTTTATTTAACTGTATATATAGCAGAATGTGCTATAGTCTAACAATGATTACAGAATTACCACATGCCTTCACCTACGAAGCAGTCATGGACTGTACGTGCAGTGGTATTTCATAATAATTGTAAAAAATAATTTCAAAATATTGTAATATGTGTATAATTTATTGTTTTTTTTTGTTTAAGGCTTGCAAGGAATAAAGGGAGAAAAGGGATCAATAGGTGCAACAGGGGTACCAGGAACTTCTGGAGTTGCAGGTGCTAAAGGTGCTACAGGGGCAGCAGGACCACAAGGGGTTAAAGGAGCTGACGGAGCCAAAGGAGATACAGGAGCTCTAGGTAGGTTATACTGCATTAATAAATGCTTTTATAATATTCTAGCAAATGTTATACCTCTAGTAACATTGCCACAAACTGAAGATTAGAATCACTGCCCAAATACAGCATTTTATTAACTGGGGATCATCACATTTTGAAAAACATTGCAAGTGACTTTCATTTATGCTGTAACACATCCATAAAGTCAGTGCCGGATTAAGTAGACCATAGGCCCTGGGCTGTTACCCAAACTTAAGCCCCCCTTCTCCTTCTCCACAACCGCCCTGCCACGCCGTAACTATTATTAAATAAGCACTCCACTTTATTTTTCTATTGCACTCTCCATTTGTACGTTGGTGTTTCACTGGGGTGCTGTGTGAAAAAATACTTATCGATCCCCGAATCTTGTATTTTTCGGGTCCAGCACCGCTCACGTGATCTTCCCTCTGACTGGTCTGGAGACACTGCTTTTAAATAAACCGGCACTCAGGCTCTTATTGCATTTGTATGGGAGCCAGAACGAGGCTCCATAGGAATGCATTGAGAGCCTGACTTCCGGTTTTCTTAAAAGCAGCGATTCCAGACCAGGTCAGAAAGAAGATCACATGAGCGGCGCTGGATCTGAAAAATAACAAGACGCGAGGATCGGTAAGTATTTTTGCACACAGCACCCCACTGAAACACCAATGTTCAAATTGAAGGTGCAATAAAAAAATAAAGTGGAGTGCTTCTTTAACACTACCTTTTTGTTCAAGCATTAACAAATGGTTAAGATTCCCCTTGTCAAAAGGCTGTGTCCCTACATACTGACAGTCAACAACCACCGCTGACAGTATCACGCTGTGCAGGGACACATCCTCCTGACAAAGGGAATGATAACACCCATTTGCCTATCAGTCCTGGACAGCTTTTGTGAAATACAAGGATTTTCTTTAATAAACATTGCAGGAGAGGTAACAGATTGTCTATAAATCCAGTGACTCACAGGTGACGTTTTCTCAGATCCTAGTAGTTTTTTCCCCTCTTTTCTTCTCCATCCGGTCCAGACTTCATGATGACCTCTGCCGGCCATGACCCATGTCTGCAGAATTTGCCACTCAGATGTTTTCAGCTCCTCAGTTTTCCACACCTTTAAACGAAGATAAAATTATCATGGTGTCACACACTGTGCCCCTAAATATAATAGCACCATACACTGCGCCACTGAATAAAATTGTGTCAAACACTGTAAAGTAAAGCACCACATACACACAGTGCCCCCTGTACATAACACCACACACAGCCACTGTAGATAGCATCACACACAGTCCCCATAAATTTCATCACACACACCCTTGTAGATAGCGCTACACAAGCATCACACACAGCCCCCTATATATAGCGCCACACAGCCACCCTGTGAAGAGCAACACCCACCCCCCTGTGGTTAGCGCCACACACACACCCTGTAGATAGCACCACACAAAGCCCCCTGTAGATAGCATCACACACAGCCCCCTGTAAATAGTGCCACAGAGCCCCCTGTAGATAGCGCCATACAACTCCTTGAAGATAGCGTCACACAGACCCCTGTAGATAGTGCCCCACACCCCCTGTAGATAGTGCCACACACAGCCCCCCTGTAGATAGCATCACACAGCCCCTCCGTAGATAACGCCACAAAGCCCCTTGTAGATAGTGCCAGACAGCGCCCCTGTAGATAGCACGACACAGACCCCTGTAGATATTGCCACACACAGACCCCTTATAAATTGCGCCACACACAGCCCCCTGTATATGGCACCACACAGCCCTCCCCCTCTTGTAAATAGCGCCACACAGCTCCCCTTATACAGTGAAGGAAATAAGTATTTCATCCCTTGCTGATTTTGTAAGTTTGCCCACTGTCAAAGTCATGAACAGTCTAGAATTTTTAGGCTAGGTTAATTTTACCAGTGAGAGATAGATTATATAAAAAAAAATAAAGAAAATCACATAGTCAAAATTATATATATTTATTTGCATTGTGCACAGAGAAATAAGTATTTGATCCCTTTGGCAGACAAGACTTAATACTTGGTGGCAAAACCCTTGTTGGCAGGCACAGCAGTCAGACGTTTCTTGTAGTTGATGATGAGGTTTGCACACATGTTAGATGGAATTTTGGCCCACTCCTCTTTGCAGATCATCTGTAAATCATTAAGATTTCGAGGCTGTCGCTTGGCAACTCGGATCTTCAGCTCCCTCCATAAGTTTTCGATGGGATTAAGGTCTGGAGACTGGCTAGGCCACTCCATGACCTTAATGTGCTTCTTTTTGAGCCACTCCTTTGTTGCCTTGGCTGTATGTTTCGGGTCATTGTCGTGCTGGAAGACTCAGCCACGAGCCATTTTTAATGTCCTGGTGGAGGGAAGGAGCTTGTCACTCAGGATTTGACGGTACATGGCTCCATCCATTCTCCCTAGCAGAGAAACACCCTCAAAACATAATGTTTCCACCTCCATGCTTGACAGTGGGGACGGTGTTCTATGGGTCATAGGCAGCATTTCTCTTCCTCCAAACACGGCGAGTTGAGTTAATGCCAAAGAGCTCAATTTTAGTCTCATCTGACCACAGCACCTTCTCCCAATCACTCTCAGAATCATCCAGATGTTCATTTGCAAACTTCAGACGGGCCTGTACATGTGCCTTCTTGAGCAGGGGGACCTTGCGGGCACTGCAGGATTTTAATCCATTACGGCGTAATGTGTTACCAATGGTTTTCTTGGTGACTGTGGTCCCAGCTGCCTTGAGATCATTAACAAGTTCCCCCCGTGTAGTTTTCGGCTGAGCTCTCACCTTCCTCAGGATCAAGGATACCCCGTGAGGTGAGATTTTGCATGGAGCCCCAGATCGATGTCGATTGACAGTCATTTTGTATGTCTCCCATTTTCTTACTAGGGGATCAAATACTTATTTCTCTGTGCACAACGCAAATAAATATATATAATTTTGACTATGTGATTTTCTTTATTTTTTTTTATATAATCTATCTCTCACTGGTAAAATTAACCTAGCCTAAAAATTCTAGACTGTTCATGACTTTGACATTGGGCAAACTTACAAAATCATCAAGGGATCAAATACTTCTTTCCTTCACTGTACTAGTCCTTCTCAATGAATTAGAATATCATCAAAAGGTTACTTTATTTCAGTAATTAAATTCAAAAAGTGAAACTCATATATGCTATAGATTCATTACACACAGTTTCTATTTCCAGCATGTTTTTCTTTTAATGTTGATGATTATGATAACAGTTAATACAAACCCAAAATTTAGTGTCTCAGAAAATTAGAATATTATATAAGCCCAATTTCAAAAATGATTTTTAATACCATAATGTGGGACTGCTGAAAAGTATGTTCAGTATATGCCCTCAGTACTTGGTTGGGGCTCCTTTTGCATGAATTACTGGGTCAATGCAGCGTGGCATGGAGGCGATCAGCCTGTGGCACTGCTGAGGTGTTATCAATGCGGCGTGGCATGGAGGCGATCAGCCTGTGGCACCGCTGAGGTGTTATCAATGCGGTGGGGCATGGAGGCGATCAGCCTGTGGCACTGCTGAGGTGTTATCAATGCGGCGTGGCATGGAGGCGATCAGCCTGTGGCACTGCTGAGGTGTTATGGAAGCCCAGGTTGCTTTGATAGCAGCCTTGAGCTCATCTGCATTGTTGGGTCTGGTGTCTCTCATCTTCCTCTTGACAATACCCCATAGATTCCCTACGGGGTTATAGGTCAGGCGAGTTTGCTGGCCAATCAAGCGCAGTAATACTGTGGTTATTAAACCAGGTATTTCTACTTTTGGTAGTCTGGGCAGGTGCCAAGTCCTGCTGGAAAATGAAATCAGCAGCTCCATAAAGCTTGTCAGCAGAGGGAAGCATGAAGTGCTCGGAAATTTCCTGCTAGACGGCTCTGGACTTGATATAACACAGTGGACCAACACCAGCAGATGTCATGGCCCCCAAACCATCACTGACTGTGGAAACTTCACACTGGACCGCAAGCAACTTGGATTGATGCCTCTCCACTCTTCCTCCTGACTCTGGGACCTTGACTTCCCAATGACATGCAAAATTTACTTTCATCTGAAAACAGATATATCTATATATATATATATATATATATATATATATATATATATATATATATATATATATATATATATATATATATATATATATATATATTATTATTATTATTATTATTATTATTAAGTTCATTGCATTATTTAAGAATTTTACACTTCTTATTCTAGGATCACAGGGATTCAAGGGCAATGATGGTTCAGCTGGTGTTAAAGGTTTAGCTGGTGCCCCCGGAGCTGCTGGTACAAAGGGCGAAAGAGGGTTAGCTGGACCAACTGGACCTGCAGGGGCAAAAGGATCTGTTGGTGTTAAAGGAGACAAAGGAGATCTAGGTATAATAAATCATACTGATCAACACACATAAATGATTATTTAAGTTTGAAATGCTGAATGAACATAATTACATGTAAAAGCAAAATATTTTATTTATCTCAATTGCTATGTCTCAATTAACTGAAGCTGTGACATGATTGTATAGGTTGTGTTTACATAAATTATATTACCATAGAATTTCATCGGTGATATAGCGTTCCATAAACAACTGTAATGCTGAGGTTATATTTCCCCATTGTTATGGAATATTTTGGCAATAGTTTTTAATAAAATCATGTCAATTCCTAAAGGAAGGGATTGTAAAGCCTATGTTGTTAGTACACATCACATGCTGATTTCTGGTAATGCCATCGCTTGTGAACACTTGCGTGCAAGAGATTATAGGCAGAGGCATAATTTAAAGCTCCTGGGCCCCAGGGAAACATCTGTAACGTGCAATTTTTAAAACTGATATCTTTCATACTTCTCATTTTTAAGGTCCACATTTTGTCAACTCATGAAACAATTTATAGATTGGGATCTTATATAAAATCAGGAACTAGACAAAAAGCTTTTTGGAGCAATATAGTACATTTCTTAATGCAAATCAGATTATCAAGTCAAAAAAAGAGGGATATAGAAGGAGCTAAGAGGGACAGAGGGATTTGGGTCAAAAGTAGTGACTGCCCCACAAAAAGAGGAACACTTAGGAGATATGCTGCCCTCTAAGGTGGCAAAAGGCCCTTTGAACCACTGAGGGACCAAGGTGTGACTGCTACCTTAGCACTCCCTATAGCGACACCCCTGATTTTGGGTTTGCATGATCTCTTGGTCAGAAATTAAAATATTTGAATATTTAATTCTTAAAATCCATCAGGTGCCATTGTGATAAAACAATCATGACAAAATGTATTTATAAACAAGCTCAACATGTTTATAAATATAAAACAGGAACCATAACAAGTGAAAGTGTAGAAAATAAGGCTATGTTCACACAGAGTATTTTGCAGGAGGAATATCTGCCTCAAAATTCCGTTTGGAAGTTTGAGGCAGATTTTCCTCTCCCTGCACGCCGATTTCCGTGGCGATTTTCGCGCCGTTTTTCGCCCGCGGCCATTGAGCGCCGCGGGCATAAAACACTGCGAAGTACGCTTTCTCTGCCTCCCATTGAAGTCAATGGGAGGTCAGAGGCGTAAACACCCGAAGATAGGGCATGTCACTTATTTTTCCCGTGAGGCAGTTTTACTGCTCGCGGGAAAAAGATGCCGACGCCTCCCATTGAAATCAATGGGAGGCATTTTAGGGCCGTTTTTGCCGAGTTTTGCAACGCGGTTTCCGCGTCAAAAAACTCGGCAAAATACTCAGTGTGAACATAGCCTAATACTCTTTTTACACAAATACTTTAAGAGACTATTGATTTTGTTGTCGTTTAATTAAAAGGGTAAACACAAATAGATAGATTAAGCAGAAAAAAAACATTTCTCACAAACCAGTTTAGTGTGGATAACTTACCATTGTATAAAATTGCTCGGTCTGGAATAGCTCACTATTGTCATTAGTTCATGTCTTGATGAAATTAAATAGTCTGTAGGAAGATGCTTTTGGAGTGGTAGTGGACCCCAGCTGAACAGGTTGCACATATGGTATGTCTGCCCATGATTTAAGTAGCAATCTGTGCTACATTCACCTTCAAATCTCCAATCAAACCTAATGAAATATGTGAAGGAAAATTCTAAATTCTTATGAATGTGAATAATTAATAATATAGGATGAGAGTAAAATCCTTGCTTACAAAATGTATTACATTTGTAATTTGTTTTTCTAAGGTGCTCAAGGAACAAAGGGAGAGAAGGGACTTCCTGGTGCTAATGGGGCACCAGGGATTGCAGGTGCAAAGGGCTCTGTTGCTGCGACAGGATCTCCAGGCAGCCAAGGTTTAAAGGGAAGCTCAGGTGCAAAAGGAGACAATGGAAGTCCAGGTATATTAAAAAATTACATTATCTGAGGATTTATTTTGTATAATTATCAATAAGTTAAATAAATGTTGTTCTAATTATTAATCATATATAATGTACATTCAAAGGTATTCAAGGACTAAAGGGAGACAGAGGCCTATCGGGGGCAACTGGTGCTCCTGGTATTGCAGGTACTAAAGGAGCAATGGGAGCTTCAGGTACTCCAGGTGCCAAAGGAGCAATTGGTGCTAAAGGAGACAAAGGAAATCCAGGTATGATTAATTGTATGTGTGTTTATTATAGAATGATTGTTACAGTGGTTAAAAATGTATCTGCCTGTAGCATACCTAGACCTTAGGTTCTCAACCTTTGGAACATGTACCCCAGTGGGTATATGCTAGGGATGGGCGATTATGACCTAAATCAAAATCATGATTAATTGAACATGTAACCTCAATTACGATTAATAAACTATTTTTTAGGTCTCACCCCTTGTTGCGTGCCACGCCTCCTATTTGCATGCCTTGCCATTGAATTAATATAGAGCCGCTAAGCCTGCTGAATACTACTGTATATAATATATCCCTTGACACTGCCCCTCACACAGTATAATGCCCCCATAGCAGCCCCCACACATTATAATGCCTCAATAGCTGTCCCCACACAGTATAATGCCTCCATAGCTGACCCCACACAGTATAATGTCCCTATAGATGCCCCCACGCAGTATAATTTACTTATTTTACTTCTCGTTTGGCCTAAATGCCATGCTGAGCAGACAGTGCCCACCCCAATGATATATACACAAATGATAGGGGTTATATATAGGGTTGATGGTGGGCTGGTATATACACGGATGATGGTGGTTCCTGTATATAACCCCATTATCCCTGTACATTACCCCCATCATCCATATATATATATATATATATATATATATATATATATATATATATATACAGTGAAGGAAATAAGTATTTGATCCCTTGTTGATTTTGTAAGTTTGCCCACTGTCAAAGACATGAACAGTCTAGAATTTTTAGGCTAGGTTAATTTTACCAGTGTTGGATAGATTATATAAAAAAAAAAAAGAAAATCACATTGTCAAAATTATATATATTTATTTGCATTGTGTACAGAGAAATAAGTATTTGATCCCTTTGGCAAACAAGACTTAATACTTGGTGGCAAAACCCTTGTTGGCAAGCACAGCAGTCAGACGTTTTTTTGTAGTTGATGAGGAGGTTTGCACACATGTTAGATGGAATTTTGGCCCACTCCTGTTTGCAGATCATCTGTAAATCATTAAGATTTCGAGGCTGTCGCTTGGCAACTCGGATCTTCAGCTCCCTCCATAGGTTTTCGATGGGATTAAGGTCTGGAGACTGGCTAGGCCACTCCATGACCTTAATGTGCTTCTTTTTGAGCCACTCCTTTGTTGCCTTGGCTGTATGTTTCGGGTCATTGTCGTGCTGGAAGACCCAGCCACGAGCCATGTTTAATGTCCTGGTGGAGGGAAGGAGGTTGTCACTCAGGATTTGATGGTACATGGCTCCATCCATTCTCCCATTGATGCGGTGAAGTAGTCCTGTGCCCTTAGCAGAGAAACATCCCCAAAACATAATGTTTCCACCTCCATGCTTGACAGTGGGGACGGTGTTCTTTGGGTCATAGGCAGCATTTCTCTCCCTCCAAACACGGCGAGTTGAGTTAATGCCAAAGAGCTCAATTTTAGTCTCATCTGACCACAGCACCTTCTCCCAATCACTCTCAGAATCATCCAGATGTTCATTTGCAAACTTCAGACGGGCCTGTACATGTGCCTTCTTGAGCAGGGGGACCTTGCGGGCACTGCAGGATTTTAATCCATTACGGCGTAATGTGTTACCAATGGTTTTCTTGGTGACTGTGGTCCCAGCTGTCTTGAGATCATTAACAATTTCCCCCCATGTAGTTTTCGGCTGAGCTCTCACCTTCCTCATCATCAAGGATACCCCACGAGGTGAGATTTTGCATGGAGCCCCAGATCGATGTCGATTGACAGTCATTTTGTATGTCTTCCATGTTCTTACTATTGCACCAACAGTTGTCTCCTTCTCACCCAGCGTCTTACTTATGGTTTTGTAGCCCATTCCAGCCTTGTGCAGGTCTATGATCTTGTCCCTGACATCCTTAGAAAGCTCTTTGGTCTTGCCCATGTTGTAGAGGTTAGAGTAAGACTGATTAATTGAGTCTGTGGACAGGAGTCTTTTATACAGGTGACCATGTAAGACAGCTGTCTTTAATGTAGGCACCAAGTTGATTTGCGTGTAACTGGTCTGGAGGAGGCTGAACTCTTAATGGTTGGTAGGGGATCAAATACTTATTTCTCTGTGCACAATGCAAATAAATATATATCATTTTGACTATGTGATTTTCTTTTCTTTTTTTTTTTATATATATATAATCTATCTCTCACTGGTAAAATTAACCTAGCCTAAAAATTCTAGACTGTTCATGTCTTTGACAGTGGGCAAACTTACAAAATCAGCAAGGGATCAAATACTTATTTCCTTCACTGTATATATATATATATATATATGTATATATATATATATATATATATATACATATATATATATATATATATATATCAGTCAGTCATCATCCCTGTATGTAATCCCCATCATCCCTGTATATGTGGTAACGCGGGCGCCGAGGCGCGGTGGGCGGGGCTCTCTGAGCTGAAGTTGGTATTCGCGCCCTTTGGTCACGGTGGCACACTTTCTGTCTCCCGCGCCTCGGGCCGCAGAACCAGTGAAATAAGTGGTGCTTGTAGGATACACTGTTCTCTGTCCCCTGGGATGTTATGTGGCGTACCCCGAAATAAGGACGTTCCGAGAGACAGGGTTCAATAATCTTTCACAGTTGTTTTACTGGGCACAATATGCTTGGTGGTTACTTTTGTTACAGAGGCAATGTCTTTAAGTAGTATAAACATATCACAGGGTATTGCAAATGGTGGTACCTGCTTCAACTCCCTGACTCTGGCTGTAATTCCTCCAAGTGTGCTGTGAGTTCTGCTCCTCTTTCTTCTCTATACTGTGCTGGAAGGTGCGCTGCTGACTGTCCCAATCCAGTTGCACTATCACAGAGGAATGGTGTCCCTTGGGGATTCTAGGCTGTGTGCAAGCTCCTTGCTTTGCTCTAGGCACTCTCAGTAGTGTCCAAGCTCCTTGTCTGGCTTCTGTGCCACATGCAACACACACTGACCTGCACTCCTTTCACTTCCACATGGCTGTAGCTGATCCTCTCACAGAATTCCTCTCAGATCCACATGTCTGCTGCAGTATCTCCCTGAATCCAACTTTAGACACTGACTTGTCTGCTCTCCTCTGCCTGCACGCTGCTGCACACTTCTCCTCACTTCTGCACTGCGCTGCTCCACACAATGCACTGGGTGAGGTTTGTTCCTGTGTCCCCAGCTAGCTACACCCCTCCCCTCTCTCTGGAGAATACATCTTAAAGGTGAAGCAGCCCATTTATGTTTCTGCTGAGTCATATAGGGAAGTGAATTCAGTACCGACCATGATTACAGAATAAAGCACATTAAAACCTGCATACTAAAGCAACAGTACAATGACAGTAAATAAACAGCAATTTTCCTGGGTATCACATATATATCAGCCATCATCCCTGTATATAGCCCCCATCATCCCTGTATATACTAGAGAGCTATTATCCCTATATATGTCCCCCATCATCCCTGTATTTATCTCCCATAATCCCTGTCTGCAGGGTTGATGGGGTAATATACAGGGATGATGGGTGTTACATTCGAGGAATAATGGGGGTTATAGACAGGAATGATGGCTGCTATATACAGGGATGATGGGGGTAACATATAGGGAGCCCCGTAATCCCTGTATATTAACCCATCAACCCTGTATATAACCCCCATCATCCGTGTATATACAATTGGGGAAGGCACTGTCTACTCATTGTGGCGGCGGATATTGAGGCTAAACATAGAGTAAATAGGGTGGGCTTTGAGGACACCATGTACTTATTGGATGCCTGAAACACTGGTACATGGCAGAAGTCCAGCGGACTCTTTCTACACTTTAGCCTTGAACGGACGTCGTTGCACAGTGAATAGTAGAGCAGGGAACTGACGGCTCCCTGCTCTAATATAGGTTTCAACTCTGTCTGCGTCCTGAGAACGCAGATGCAGTTGAAACTGGAAAAAAAAACTAGTAAACCGAAATGCGCAAGATGACGTCAGTTTGACGTCCAAATTTTGGTTTTAGTTTTTTTTCCGATTAATTGCCCAGCCCCAGTACATCCCTTGTCTCTAGGGGGTACTCACAGTGTATGATCAAAGCCTTGGGGGTACTATGATGTCATGTTTTTCTTCAGTCTGTGGCTGTCAGAGTGTGCAGAGTTTTGAAATATCATAACAGCTGAATAGCCACGTGTTGGAGACCACTGCCCTAGACACAATATTTGTATCATGTATAAAAAAATTGTATCTCTGTTTAACATCAACTGAAAAAGTATAAAACAAAATATATTCAGAACCATTACATTCTGTTGTTAATTTCCTGCAATATTTTTATTTTAGATGCTACTCTCTCAACAAATGTTATAAACTTAGAAAACAAGATAGCTGCTCTAGAGAAAAGTATTTCCCTTCTCAAAAAAGGTAAATATTTTATTATTTTGACTGTTTTAAACTTTGTTAATAAATATTTGCTCAGCTCTATGTCCAGCTGAGTTGAACATAGTATTACAATTCAGGATAGTGATAAAAAGCTGCCAGACACAAATGGTCTGTACCACATATCCCCACATGTTTAAGAAAGGTAAAAATCCAATGTATTGGATTCTTGTTTCATTTAATGGTAGATATTACGAGAATTATTGGCAGTCCTCATTGACTTTAGAAATGCAGAAATCTAGAGTTCGATTTTTAGATTCAAGGCTCAATTTATACTTAAAATCATAATAGCAATACAGTCTATTGTAACCCCATAAACATTTATTCAATTAACTTGCAAAATATACTTGTCAATATATGGTAAATATTAGATCCTGAGGTTTTCTGTGTATTGTTCTTACATCATACAATACGTTACAAAATATGTACAGGAAACTCAAACAATCTTCCTTTTTTTAACAGTTTGCTATTTCCAAACTGGAGTTGTGACATCTGGAAACAAAATATATGTCACAAATGGAAATGAAGGTAATTATAATGCAGTCAAAGCTACCTGCCAAGGAGCGCAAGGCACGATACCCACACCGCTGAATAGTGCAGAAAATGCTGCCATATTACAGATTGTGAAGGCTCGAGGCAAAAGAACTTTCCTTGGCATTAATGATGAAAAAGAAGAAGGTAAATATGTATATGCCAATGGAAACCAAATATCTTATAAGAACTGGAATACAAAAGAGCCTAATGGAGGCCGAATCGAAAATTGTGTGGAATTAATTGAACAAGGACAATGGAATGATAAACCTTGTGATGCTAAAAATATGATTGTGTGTGAATTTTAGTAAGATTTGCTTGAAAAGTTAAATACAGGGAGGGCTTAACAGAGGCAGAGTGTAGGCCACTGGGCTGCCATGACAACCATCAGGACCACCCGATTGGATTGCGGGGGGCATGAGATGTCAGAGGGGGGCTCCCCCCTCTTTCTAACGCCTCAGATGCTGCGGTCGCGATTGACCATAGGATTTGAGAGCTTAAATGGCCAGGAACATTGCAATTGCTGTTCCTGCCCGATAGTCCCGGGTGTCAGCTGCAAAACACAGCTGACACACTCAGCATATAGAGCGCGCTCCATACTTCTCCCCCTGCACCAGGACGTACCGGCATGTCCTTGTGCGTGAAGAGGTTAAAATCACTTTAATTAGAAAACAATCCCTTTTTTATTAAATTAATCCTTTCCTGCCGGAGCCATTTTTCAGATTTTCAATTTCATTTTTTCCTCCCAACTTTCCAAAAGCCATAACTTTTTATTTTTTCATCGACATAGTCCTATCATGGCTTGATTTTTCCGGGACGAGTTGTAGTTTTTCATGGCACCATTTATTGTACCATATAATGTACTAGGAAACGGGAAAGGGAAAAAATTATTTGTGGTGAAGAAAACTTTATTTAACAGATTTTTAGTTTTTTCATTATTCCCCCTAGTGGACTTGTACCAACGATTGTTGGATCACTTGAACTATTACTGCAATACTAATGTATTGCAGTATTTAGTCTTTCTGACAGGCATTTATTAACCCCTGCCAGAGGCAGGGCTTAATAGGAGCACATAGATGGCAGACCTGGGGGCCTTCATTAGGTCCTCAGGCTGCCATAGCAACCATCGGCACTCCGCGATTGCATCATGGGGGGGCAGTGAACTGTTAGAGCGGGTCGCCCCCCTCTTTCTAACTATTTAAATGCTGCGGTCACTTGTTACTGTGAAGTGTTGACTCTAATATACAGCCGACACCCGCATTGTATGGAGTGGACTCAACCCATGAGCCCGCTCCATACTTCCCCTACCCGGCTATGACGTAGGCATACCGTCAGCTCTGCTGATATTTTCTTAGAACTCGAGTCAAGTTGTGCTGTTCCCCTTTTAGTCCTCTTGGAAATGTATGAATACATTAACAACTGGCCATTAACATTCCTCTTGTCAATAGAGTGTGTCCCTACATACCCTGATATTGTCACCACGGATTGGACAGTGTTGGCGTGTGTAGGGACATGCCCCTCCTTTTTTTATGTCACTATTTGAGAGAATTTTTGAAAGTGTGTTTTGGGCTACAGAAAAAATAATGACACAAAAAGACAAGGCTTGAAAGTAAAAGTTACTGGATATTTCTACTTTACGTTTAAATATATTTAAATATTTGAAGATTTTCAGTTTATCAACACACTGCTACCTGCTCAGGTAAACTTCTATAATGAAATGTTCTATTCTGTACTATATTTCTAGGACATTTTCTTTTTCCTACATCATATAATTGTACAGCTTGTGATGTTAGGGTCAGAACACAGGAAGGGCAGTATCTCAGAAGCCTTCTTCCACTTATTTTACTCCAGCCATTACCAAACACCAGCAGCAATGAGAGTTTGATAAAAATGTAAAGTTTATCTCCAATGATATACAATTTGTAATATGGAGCAGAAGAGGTAAAAGTGGAGCAGATCCAATTGACATATTTTGCAATGGTCTTGCAAGAACCTTCATCATGCCTTGTCTCATGACTGGAATACACTCAAAGCAAATCATGAACAAATGCAGGAAAATACTGACTCCTGCTGGGGATGAGAATGAACTACAATTCATGTTTTAGATCAGAGTAATGTAGTTGAAAAGTTCTCAACGATATATGTAGGTTAAATCAATATGTAAGCTAAAAATGGCATTAAAATGTAAACCATACAGTAAAATTAAAAATGAAAAATGGCTGTTGTAGTATTTCTAATCTAAACGAGAAATCTCTCTTTGTATCATAGTTTTCATAATCATATAAGCCTAAACTATACAGAAAATCAATACAAAGGTAACAATAGATTAATTATTTCTTTTCGTTTTTTTTCCAAGATGATTTTTAATTCTGAAAACTATAATTTCAGAGAGGGATGTATTGGTGATAAATGATGGATTATTATTTCATTATTATAAGCTATAAATATGTTTAAAAAAAGACACGGCGTACTGTAAGTAGCAGAGTTCAACGCACTTTGTAATGTATAATTGCTGTCTATTTGCACTCCTATTTTCTATAAATATTCTAAACACAAAAATACATTTTATTTTCACAATTTTTGAACTGTGGTTTTATTAGCGTGAAGAATATTTTGTGGTAAATAAAGTAATATATTCCTTTTGTCTTTGCTGCTGAATTTGTCAAATGTATTTATTTTTTGAAAAAAGTTTTTTATTTACATTTCCTAAAGTTTCTACATGTAAACCATATATCTAAAACATGACAGTGATCAAAAGAAATGCAGTTATACAATTGGAGTAGTGGCAATGATATAGGAAAAAAAGAAAGAGACACAGAGCGCTCCTCTGGGATGATATCTCAGAAACTGTGTGTGTGTGTGTGTGTGTGTGTGTGTGTGTGTGTGGAATACACTCACCTTTTGGAGTTGTGCTAGGTGGTCGTCACAACTCGATCATCAAGCATGTGGAGCCTTGATGCTCCGTGTATAGGCAGTCTACTGGTCAACAGAGTGGACACCTGCGGCTGGAGAATCAGCGGGAGTCGATGTGGAGAAGAAGTTCCAGATAATAATGAAGAAAATAGTGACTCTTAGTAGAAGGAGCTCCTGCGCTGGTGTTAAGGATTGGACCAAATTCACAATCAAGACAGAGTTTCACAATTAATGGAAATGTATTTCTTTAAAAAAGACATGTGTGATGAAACAACATGTGTCGCACAGGTGGTCACAGAAGCTACGCGTTTCAACCTCGAACTGAGATCTTCATCAGGCTTATGAGTTCATAAGCCTGAGGAAGACCTCAGTTTGAGGTCGAAATGCGTAGCTTCTGTGACCACCTGTGCGACACATTTTGTTTCATCACTCATGTCTTTTTTAAAGAAAGGGTGCCCTCTTTCTCAAGAAACAGGGACACAATTTTAGTAGGAAGTGTCTATTATTGCAGCTTAGTCCATTTCAAGTAAACAGGGATGAACACTGTATGACAGTGTTTCTGGAAAAAAATATATACCTTTTTTTGTGGGGGTCTCATGTGTAGGACCCCCATATATCAGGAGAATTGAAGATCCCTCCTTCTTTGTTTAGCTCTTCAGAGAGTAGAAGCAGGGCCGGTTTTAGATAAAGTGTTGCCCTGAGCAAAGTTAAAAATGGGACCCCAAATGCTGAATTAGGGCATGTTCACATCTGTGTCGGGGTTCCGTTAATGGCTTCCATCAGACCTTTCAGTCAGGGGAACCCATGAACGCAAACCAAACGGAAACCATAGCTTTCCATTTGCATTACCATTGATTTCAATGGTAATGTTCCCATTGCAAATAGTTTCCTTGGTCTTCGTTCTGTAAGTTTTTTTTTTTTTTGGCGGAAACAATAGCACAGTTGACTCGAAAGCTATGGTTTCCATTTGGTTTGCGTTCATGGGTTTCCCTGACAGAAAGGTCTGATGGAACAAATGAACGGAACCACGACACAGATGTGAACACACCCTTACTGTATCAATAATGCAGTCAATTCAGAAGTCGACGTGCAGAGAACTGCATCACTGATTTCCAGCGCCTCCAGGAGTGTTGTAAGCCCCAAAGCATACAGTGAAGGAAATAAGCATTTGATCCCTTGCTGATTTTGTAAGTTTGCCCACTGTCAAAGACATGAACAGTCTAGAATTTTTAGCCTAGGTTAATTTTACCAGTGAGAGATAGATTATATAAAAAAAAAACTGAAAATCACATAGTCAAAATTATATATATTTATTTGCATTGTGCACAGAGAAATAAGTATTTGATCCCCTACCAACCATTAAGAGTTCAGCCTCCTCCAGACCAGTTACACGCTCCAAATCAACTTGGTGCCTCCATTAAAGACAGCTCTTACATGGTCACCTGTATAAAAGACTCCTGTCCACAGACTCAATGAATCAGTCTGACTCTAACCTCTACAACATGGGCAAGACCAAAGAGCTTTCTAAGGATGTCAGGGACAAGATCATAGACCTGCACAAGGCTGGAATGGGCTACAAAACCATAAGTAAGACGCTGGGTGAGAAGGAGACAACTGTTGGTGCAATAGTAAGAAAATGGAAGGCATACAAAATGACTGTCAATCGACATCGATCTGGGGCTCCATGCAAAATCTCACCTCGTGGGGTATCCTTGATCCTGAGGAAGGTGAGAGCTCAGCCGAAAACTACACGGGGGGAACTTGTTAATGATCTCAAGGCAGCTGGGACCACAGTCACCAAGAAAACCATTGGTAACACATTACGCCGTAATAGATTAAAATCCTGCAGTGCCCGCAAGGTCCCCCTGCTCAAGAAGGCACATGTACAGGCCCGCCTGAAGTTTGAAAATGAACATCTGGATGATTCTGAGAGTGATTGGGAGAAGGTGCTGTGGTCAGATGAGACTAAAATTGAGCTCTTTGGCATTAACTCAACTCGCCGTGTTTGGAGGAAGAGAAATGCTGCCTATGACCCAAAGAACACCGTCCCCACTGTCAATCATGGAGGTGGAAACATTATGTTTTGGGGGTGTTTCTCTGCTAAGGGCACAGGACTACTTCACCGCATATATGGGAGAATGGATGGAGCCATGTACCGTCAAATCCTGAGTGACAACCTCCTTCCCTCCACCAGGACATTAAAAATGGCTCGTGGCTGGGTCTTCCAGCACGACAATGACCTGAAACATACAGCCAAGGCAACAAAGGAGTGGCTCAAAAAGAAGCACATTAAGGTCATGTAGTGGCCTAGCCAGTCTCCAGACCTTAATCCTATCGAAAACTTATGGAGGGAGCTGAAGATCCGAGTTGCCAAGCGACAGCCTCGAAATCTTAATGATTTACAGATGATCTGCAAAGAGGAGTGGGCCAAAATTCCATCTAACATGTGTGCAAACCTCATCATCAAAAAAAAAACGTCTGACTGCTGTGCTTGCCAATAAGGGTTTTGCCACTAAGTATTAAGTCTTGTTTGCCAAAGGGATCAAATACGTATTTCTCTGTGCACAATGCAAATAAATATATATAATTTTGACAATGTGATTTTCTTTTTTTTTTTTTTATATAATCTATCTCTCACTGGTAAAATTAACCTAGCCTAAAAATTCTAGACTGTTCATGTCTTTGACAGTGGGCAAACTTACAAAATCAGCAAGGGATCAAATACTTATTTCCTTCACTGTATATCCCCCCTCTCACAGATTTTTTTTTATCTATACACATATATAGTTATTAAATGATACCACTATACCATATTAAATATTACCTGCATACTGTTAATGAATAATACCACCACACTATAACGACATAGTGACTGAATAATACCCCCATACTGTTTTTGAATAATACCGCCACACCACATCCACATAGTGACTGAATAATATCCCCATACTGTTACTAAATAATACCACCACACCATAACCACATAGTGGCTGAATAATACCCCCATATTGTTACTGAATAATACCGCCACACCATAACCACACAGTGACTGAATAACACCCTCATACCGTTACTGAATATAAACCACTATAAAAATACCAATATTACCACCATACAGTGACCTTATAGTGGTAGGTGCCAGTTATACACAGGAGATCTGCAGGCGACATAAGTGTTTATAGCACATTTATATCTAGTGACTCACAGGTGATGTTTTCTCTGATTAGAGTTGTTCTTTTTCCCTTTTTTCCTCCATCCTGCCCAGACTACTGTGATGATTTATTCCAGTCCAGACTCAACTCTGCAGAATTTGACACACAGAGATGTTGGTTTCTCGCTTTTTAAGCACCCTCCCCACCTCTACCCCATCCTCTAAACAAACTCGTAATCTACAGTGCCCCAGACAGTAATAATGATCCCTCAGTGCTGGACACAATAGAAGTGCCCCATCAGTAACCGTGCCCCCTTTGTGCCCCCACAGTAATAATGCCCCCTTTGTGTCTCCTGTAGATAGCGCCACACATAGCCCTCCTGTAGTTAGTGCCACAGTCCTCCCCCTTATATATAATGCCACACAACCCCCCTTAGTAGAAAGTTCCGCACAGCCCCTCTTGTATGTAGTGGCCACGCAGCCCCCCTCCCTTGTATATAGTGCCACACAGCCCCCTCCCTAGTACATATATAATGCCCCACAGTCCCCTCCCTTGTGTATAGTGCTACACTGCCCCCCTCCCTTGTATATATTTATAGTGCCCCCCTACCTTGTATATATAGTGCCACACAGCCTCCCCTTGTATAGTGTCACATAGCTGCCCTTGTATATAGTGCCACACAGCCCCCTCTACCTTGTATATATATAGTGCCACACAGCCCCCCCTTGTATAGTGCCACACAGCCCCCCTTGTATATAGTGCCACATAACCTCCCCCCTTTGTATATATAGTGCTACACAGCAATCCCCCCTGAATATTGCCACACAGCCCCCCATGTAGTGCCACACAGAACCCCTCTTGTATGAAGTGCTACACAGCCCCACTTGTATATGGTGCCACACAGCAATCCCCCTCTTTATAGTGCCACACAGCCTCCTCCCTTGCATATAGTGCCGCATAGCCCCCCTTGTATATAGTGCCGCACAGCCCACTCCCTTGTATATAGTGTCACACAAACCCCCCTTTGTATATAATGCTACACAGCAATCCCCCATGTATATTGCCACACAGCCCCCTTCCATTGTATATAGTGCCACACAGCCTCGCATGTATATAGTGCCACAGAGCCTCCCTTGTATATAGTGCCACAAATCCCCCCTTGTTTATAGTGCCACACAGCAATCCCCCCTGTATTTTGCCACACAGCCCCCTCCCTGGCATATAGTACCACACAGAACCCCCTTGTATATAGTATCATATATTGCTCCCCCCTTGTATGTAGTGTCACAACGAGCTCCCCCTTGTATAAAGTATTACACAGCGCTTCCCCCCTTGCATATAGTGTCACAATCCCCAATTGTAGATAGTGCCGCACAGCAACACCCCTGTATATTGCCACACAGCCCCCTCCTTGTATATAGTGCTACACAGACCCCTCCCTTGTATATAGTGCTACACAGCAATCTCCCCTGTATATTGCCACACTGCACCCCCCTTGTATATAGTGCCACACAGAACCCCCCTTGTATATAGTGCCATACAGCGCTCCTCCCCCTTGTATATTGTGTCATACAGCGCTCCCCCATTGTATATAGTGTCCCACAGCACTCCCCTGTATATAGTGTCACCCAGTCCCCTCCCTTGTATATAGTCCCACCACCCCCTCTTTATATATTGTGCTACACAGCAATACCCCCTGTTTATTGCCACACTGCCCCCTCCATTGTATATAGTGTCACACATCCCCCTTGTATAGAGTGCTGCACAGCAACCCCCTGTAAATTGCCACGCAGCCCCCTCCCTTGTATATAGTGCCACACAGAATCCCGCTCCCTTGTATATAGTGCCACACAGCCCCATCCCTTGTATATAGTGCTACACAGCAATCTCCCCTGTATTTTGCCACACAGCCCCCCTCCCTTGTATATGGTGCCACACAGAAACCCCCTTGTATATAGTGCCATCCAGCTCTTCTCCCCTTGTATATAGTGTCACACCGTGCTCCTCCCCCCTTGTATATAGAGTCACACAGCGCTACCCCTTGTATATTGTGTCACACAGCGCTCCCCCCTTGTATATAGTGTCACACAGCACTCCCCCTGTATATAGTGTCACGCAGTCCCCTCCCTTGTATATAGTTCCACCACACCCCTCTTTGTATACTGTGCTACACAGCAATCCCCCTGTTTATTGCAACACTGCACCCTCCATTGTATATAGTGCCACACAGCCTCCCATGTATATAGTGCCACACAGCCTGCCTTGTATTTAGTGCCACACAGAACCCCCCTTGTATATAGTGCCACACATCCCACCTTGTATATAGTGCTACACAGCAATTCCCCCTGTATATTGCCACACATCCCCCTCCCTTGTATATAGTGTCACTCAGAACCCCCTCTTGTATATAGTGTCACACTGCACTTCTCCCCCTTGTATATAGTGTCACACAGCGCTCCTCCCCTTGTATATAGTGTCACACCATGGTCCACCCCATGTATATAGTGTCACACAGCGCTCCTCCCCCCTTGTATATAGTGTCACACAGCGCTCCTCCCCTTTGTATATAGTGTCACACAGCACCCCCCCACTTGTATGTAGTGTCATACATAGTTCCCCTCTCTTGTATATAGTGCCACACATCCCCCTTGTATATAGTGCCACACAGAAATCCACCCTGTGTATTGCCACACAGCCCCACTTCCTTGTATATAGTGCCACATGGAAACCCCCTCCCTTGGTTTTAGTGCCATATAGCAATCTACCTGTATATTGCCACACAGCCCCCCTCCCTTGTACATAGTCCCACACAGAACCCCATTGTATATAGTGTCATACAGCCCTCCTCCCCTTGTATATAGTGTTACACAGTGCTCCCACTTGCATATAGTGTAACACAGCGCTCCTCCCCCCCTTGTATATAGTGCCATACAGAGCTTCTCCTCTTGTAAATAATGTCACTCCGCGCTGCCCCCTTGTACAAAGTGTCACACAGCCTCCCATGTATACAGTGCGACACAGCCTCCCTTGTATATAGTGGCACACAGAACCCCCTTGTATATAGTGCCACACATCCCCCTTGTATATAGTGACACAAAGCAATCCCCCCTTGTATATAGTGGCACACAGCGATCCCCCCTGTATATTGCCACACAACCCCCCTCCCTTGTATATAGTGCCACACAGAACCCAGTCCCTTGTATATAGTGTAACACAGCCCCCTCCCTTGTATATATTGCTACACAGCAAACCCCCAGTGTATATTGCCACACAGCCCCCCTCCCTTGTATATAGTGCCACACAGAACCCCCCCTCGTATATAGTGCTATACAGCGCTTCTCCCCTTTTATATAGTGTAACACCGCGCTCCTCCTCCCTTTTTATATAGTTTCAACAGCGCTCCTCCCCCTTTGTATATAGTGTCACACAGATCTCCCCTTTCTTGTATATGGAGCCACACATCCCCCTTTTATATAGTACCACACAGAAAACCCCCTGTATATTTCCACACAACCCCACTCCCTTGTATATAATGCCACATGGAAACCCCCTCCCTTGTATATAGTGCCACATAGCAATCTCCCTGTATATTGCCACACAGCCCCCCTCCCTTGTACATAGTGCCATACAGTATCCCCTTGTATATAGTGCCATACAGCGCTCCCCCTTGTATATAGTGTCACTCCGCGCTCCCCCTTGTATATAGTGTCACACAGTCTCCCATGTATATAGTGCGACACAGCCTCCCTTGTATATAGTGCCACACAGAACCACTCTTGTATATAGTGCCACACATCCACCTTTTATATAGTGCCACAGAGCAATCCCCACTTGTATATAGTGCCACACAGCGATGCCCCCTGTATATTGCCACACAGCCCACTCCCTTGTATATAGTGCCACACAGACCCCCCCTTGATATTGTGCTATACAGCAATCCCCCCAGTTTATTGCCACACTGTCCCCTCCTTTGTATATAGGGCGAAACAGCCTCCCATGTATATAGTGCCACACAGCCTCCCTTGTATATAGTGCCCCACAGAACCCCCCTTGTATCTAGTGCCACACATCCCACCTTGCATATAGTGCTACACAGCGCTCCTCCCCCCTTGTATATAGTGTCACAGAGCACTCCCCCACTTGTATATAGTGTCACACAGCACTACCCCACTTGTATATAGTGCTACACATCCCCCTTGTATATAGTACCACACAGACATCCCCCTGTGTATTGGCACACAGCCCCCTCCCTTGTTTATAGTGTCACATGGAACCCCTCTGCCTTATATATAGTGCCACCGATCCACCCTCCCTTGTATACAGTGCTACACAGCAATCACCCTGTATATTGCCACACAGCCCCCACCCTTGTATTAAGTGCCACACAGAACCCCCTCTTGTATATAGTGCCATACAGCGCTACTCCCCCTTGTATATAGAGTCACACCACGCTCCACCCCTTGTATATAGTGTCACACAGCGCTCCTCCCCCCTTGTATATAGTGTGACTGTAATGGATTTGCCTGACACAGCTTCTTTGTCGAGGCCCGTGGTTAATCAGCCTTCATCTGTGCCTAGGTCTGTTAGAGTGACTCGATCTGCTACCACTCAGGCTGGGAGGCTGAGGAGTGGGAGAACCTATGACAGCCTGGCCAGACGGAGCTAGCTCCTGCCCTCTGTCTATTTTTACCTTCATTTCCTGCTCCTCCTTTGCCTGTGATTCTGTCTGGTTTCCTGGCTCTGCTGCTCCTGCTAATACTATTGACCTCTGCTTCAAATTGACCCTGGTTTTCCTGACTACTCTCCTGCTCTGCGTTTGGTACCTCGTACACTCCTGGTTTGATTCGGCTCGTTCACTACTCTTGTTCCTCACGGTGTTGCCGTGGGCAACTACCCCATTTCCCTTAGCTTCTGTGTATCCCTGTCTGTTGGTCTGTCGTGCACTTATTGAGCGTAGGGACCGTCACCCAGTTGTACGCGGTCGCCTAGGACGGACCGTGCAAGTAGGCAGGTACTGAGTGCCGGGTAGATTAGGGCTCACCTGTCTGTCTCCCTACCCCGTCATTACATAATCACAGGCCAAAATACCTTTTCTACCCTGGTCCCTGACACACTATGGACCCCCTTGAGGCCCTGGCTCAGCAAATGCAGGGTCTTGCAACCAGCGTGATGCTACCCTGGTACTGCCCCCACCTCACCTCTAGAACCCCACCTCAAGTTGCGTGACCGGTTCTCAGGGGTCCGGAGGACTTTTTTCTCCTTCTGGGAGAGTTGTAGGCTCTATTTCTGTTTAAGACCTCACTCCTCAGGTTCTGAGAACCAGCGAGTGGGTATAATTATGTCCCGGCTCCAGGACGGCCCCCAGGAATGGGCCTTCTCCTTGGCTCCTGACGCCCCTGAACTTTCGTCTGTTGATTTTTTTTTTTCCGCTCTCGGGCTCATCTATGACGAGACTGACAAGACTGCCTTTGCCGAGAGTTAGCTGGTGACCTTACGTCAGGGTAAGAGACCCGTTGAGGAGTATTGTTCTGACTTTAGAAAGTGGTGTGTAGCTGCTCGGTGAAATGACCCTGCCCTGAGGTGTCAGTTTAGATTGGGTCTGTTGAACGCACTGAAAGACCTGTTAGTTAGTTATCCCTCTTCGGACTCTCTAGATCAGGTTATGGCTTTAGCGGTACGTCTTGACCGACGTCTCAGGGAACGACGACTAGAAGGTTTTTGTGCCTTTTCCTCTGACTCCCCTATGATGGCTCCAGTGGATCCGTTGCTTCGTTCTTCCACGGAAAACTCGGATGAACCTATGCAACTCGGGGTCTCCGTGTCTCCCCAACAACGTAGAGAGTTCCGCAGGAAGAATGGTCTCTGCTTCTACTATGGGGATGACAAGCATCAAGTGAACGACTGTCCTAGGCGTAAGAATAAGCAGCCGGAAAACTTCCGCGTCTAAGTGACCATCGGGGAGGTCGCTTTGGCGCACAGGTATTTCCCGTAAATATGAAGACTAATAAAATCTTGCTTCCCCTTCAGGTCTCTTTTGGTGATAGGTCTGCCACTGGCAGTGCCTTCGTGGACTCAGGGTCTTCTGCTAATATTATGTCTGTGGAATTTGCTATGTCTCTAGCTATGCCTTTAATTGATTTGCCTAAACCTGTCCCGGTAGTGGGTATAGACTCCACTCCACTTGCTAATGGTTATTTTACACAGCATACCCCTGTATTTGAACTCATGGTTGGTTCCATGCATTTGGATCAGTGTTCTGTGTTGGTGATGCAGGGATTATCGTCCGATTTGGTTTTAGGCCTTCCTTGGTTGCAGATGCATAATCCCACGTTTAACTGGAATACTGGGGATCTTACTAAATGGGGTAATGAATGTATGACTTCCTGTTTTTCTATTAATTTGGTTTCTCTCGCTGAGGAGGTGAACACTCTACCTGAGTTTATTCAAGACTTTGCTGATGTTTTTTCTAAAAAAGCCTCCGAAGAGTTACCTCCTCATAGAGAGTACGATTGCGCAATCGATTTGGTACCAGGAGCTAAGCTCCCTAAAGGTGGGATATTTAATCTCTCTTGTCCTGAACGTGAAGCCATGAGAGAATATATCAAGGAAAGCCTGGCCAAGGGTTACATCCGCCCCTCTACTTCTCCGGTAGGTGCTGGCTTCTTTTTCGTAGGGAAGCAGGATGGTCCAGGACTCCCTCCAGTACCTGGTCCATTGGAGAGTTTACGGGCCTGAGGAGAGGACTTGGGTACCCGCCCGGGATGTTCACGCCGGGTTATTGCTCAGGAAGTTCCATCTTCGGTTCCCCAACAAGCCAGGTCCACTTAGGAAGGGTCCAGTGGCCCCTCATAAAAGGGTGGGTACTGTAATGGATTTGCCTGACACAGCTTCTTTGTCGACGCCCGTGGTTAATCAGCCTGCATCTGTGCCTAGGTCTGTTAGAGTGACTCGATCTGCTACCACTCAGGCTGGGAGGCTGAGAAGTAGGAGAACCTAAGACAGCCTGGCCAGACAGAGCTAGCTCCTGCCCTCTGTCTATTTTTACCTTCCTTTCCTGCTCCTCCTTTGCCTGTGATTCTGTCTGGTTTCCTGGCTCTGCTGCTCCTGCTAATACTATTGACCTCTGCTTCAAATTGAACCTGGCTTTACTGACTACTCTCCTGCTCTGGTTTGACTCGGCTCGTTCACTACTCTTGTTGCTCACGGTGTTGCCGTGGGCAACTGCCCCATTTCCCTTAGCTTCTGTGTACCCTTGTCTGTTGGTCTTTTGTGCACTTATTGAGCGTAGGGACCGCCGCCCAGTTGTACGCCGTCGCCTAGGACGGGCCGTGCAAGTAGGCAGGGACTGAGTGCCGGGTAGATTAGGGCTCACCTGTCTGTCTCCCTACCCCATCATTACAGTGAAACATTGCTCCTCCTCCTTTGTATATATTGTCACACAGCACTACCCCACTTGTATATAGTGTCACACAGCACTCCCCCACTTGTATATAGTGTCACAGAGAGCTCCCCTCTCTTGTATATAGTGCCACACATACCCCTTGTATATAGTGTCACACAGACATTCCCCCTGTGTATTGCCACACAGCCCCACTCCCTTGCATATAATGCCACATGGAAACCCCCTCCATTGTATATAGTGCCACATAGCAATCTCCCTGTAAATTGCCATGCAGCCCCCCTCCCTTATACATATTGCCACACAGAACCCCCTTGTATGTAGTGACATACAGCTCTCCTCCCCTTGTATATAGTGTCACACAGCGCTCCCCCTAGCATATAGAGTTACACAGCGCTCCTCCCCACTTGCATATAGTGCCATACAGCGCTCCTTCTCTTGTATATAGTGTCACTCCGCACTCCCCTCATCTACAGCTTCCCATGTATATAGTGTGACACAGCCTCCCTTGTATATAGTGCCACACAGAAACCCTCTTGTATATAGTGCAACACATCCCCCTTGTATATAGTGCCACAAAGAAATCCCCGCTTGTATATAGTGCCACACAGTGATCCCCCTGTATATTGGCAACAGCCCCCCTCCCTTGTATATAGTGCCACGCAGAACCCCCTTTCTTGTATATAGTGCAGCAGAGCCCCCACCCTTGTATATTGTGCTACACAGCAATCTCCCTTGTATATTGCCACACAGCCCCCTCCCTTGTTTATAGTGCCACACAGAACCCCCTTTGTATATAGTGCTATACAGCGCTTCTCCCCTTGTATATAGTGTCACACCGCGCTCCTCCCCTTGTATATAGTGTCATACAGCGCTCCTCCCCCTTGTATATTGTGTCACACAGCGCTCCCCTTGTATATAGTGTTACACAGTGCTCCTCCCTTGTATATAGTGTCAAACAGCGCTCCCCCTGTATATAGTGTCGCACAGTTACCTCCCTTGTATATAGTCCCACCATCCCCCTCTTTGTATATTGTGCTACACAGCAATCCCACCTGTTTATTGCCACACTGCCCCCTCCATTGTATATAGTGCCACACAGCCTCCCTTGTATATAGTACCATACAGAACCCCCTTTGTTTATAGTGCCACACATCCCACCTTGTACATAGTCCTACACAGCAATCCCCCTGTATATTGCCACACAGCCCCCTCTCTTTTATATAGTGCCACACAGAACCCCTCTCCCTTGTATATAGTGCCACACATCCACCCTCCCTTGTATATAGTGATACACAGCAATCACCCTGTATATTGCCACACAGCCTCCTCCCTTGTATATAGTGCCACACAGAACCCACTCTTGTATATAGTGCCATACAGCGCTCCTCCCCTTGTATATAGTGTCACACAGCGCTCCTCTTCTTCTATATAGTGTCACACCGTGCTCCACCCCTTGTATATAGTGTCACACAGCGCTCCTCCCCCTTTGTATATAGTATCACACAGCACTCCCCCACTTGTATATAGTGTCACACAGCACTCCCCAACTTGTATATAGTGTCACAGAGAGCTACCCTCTCTTGTAGTTAGTGCCACACATCCCCCTTGTATATAGTGGCACACAGAAATTTCCCCTGTATATTGCCACAAAGCCCCACTCCTTCGTATATAGTGCCACATGGAAACCCCCTCCCTTGTATATAGTGCCACATAGCCATCTCCCTGTATATTGACACACAGCCCCCTCCATTGTACATAGTGCCACACTGAACCCCCTTTTATATAGTGCCATACAGCTCTCCTCCCCTTGTATATAGTGCCATACAGCACTCCTCCCCTTGTATTTAGTGTCACTCTGCACTCCCCCTTGCACATAGTGTCCCACAGCCTCCCATGTATATAGTGCGACACAGCCTCCCTTGTATATAGTGCCACACAGAACCCCCCTTGTATATAGTGCCACACATCCCCCTTGTAGATAGTGCCAAACAGCAATCCCCCTTGTATATAGTACCACACAGCAATCCCCCTGCCACACAGCCCCCTCCCTTGTATATAGTGACACACAGCCCCCTCCCTTGCAAATAGTGCAACCCAGCAATCCACCCTGTATATTGTCACACAGCCCCCTCCCTTGTATATAGTGCCACACAGAACCCCACTTGTATATAGTGCCATACAGCACTCCTCCCTCCCTTGTATATAGTGTCACACACCACTCCTGCCTCCCTTGTATATAGTGTCACACAGCGCTCCTTCCCCCTTGTATATAGGGTCACACAGTGCTCTACCTTGTATATAGTGTCACACAGCCTTCCCCTCCCTTGTATATAGTGCCACACATGTATATAGTATCAAAGAGCGCTCCTCCCCCTTGTATATAGTGTCACACGGCACTCTACCTTGTATATAGTGTCACACAGCCTTCCCCTCCCTTGTATATAGTGCCACACATCCCCCTTGTATATAGTGCCACACAGCAATCCCCCCTGTATAGTGCCACACAGCCCCTCTCTCTTGTATATAGTGCTACACAAAACCCCCTTGTATATAGTGTCACATAGCACTTTCCCCCCTTGTATATTGTGTCACACAGCGCTCCCCCTCGTATATAGTGTCATAAAGCGCTCCCCCTTGCATATAGTGTCATACAGCACTCCCCCTTGTATATAGTGTCACATAGCGCTTCATCCCCTTGTATATACTGTCACACAGTGCTCCCCCTGTATATAGTGTCACACAGCACTCCCTCTCATGTATATAGTGTCACACAGCGCTCCCCCTTGTATATAGTGTCACACAGGGCTCTTCTCCTTGTATACAGTGTCACACAGCGCTCCCCCTTGTATATAGTGTCACATAGCGCTCCACCCTTGCATATAGTATCACACGGCGCTCCCTCCCTTGGATATAGTGTAACACAGCACTTCCTCTCCTTATATATAGTGTCACCGGGTTCCCCCCTCGTATATAGCGTCACACAGCAGACAACCCTTGTATATAGTGTCACACAGTGCTCTCCCTTGTATATAAATAGAGAAAGAGGCAGCACTTCAGAAGTAAAAAAATATAAGAAGTTTTATTCACCCATCAGTGAAAAAGGTGCAACGTTTCAGCTGCTCAATGCAGCCTTTGTCAAGCAATATACAACAGTCAGTTCATTGCTTTTATACAACCCACAATGGGAGAAGCCATAATCGGATATAAACATTTGTATATAGTGTCACACAGCACCCCCCTAGTATATAGTGTCACAAAGCGCCCCCCTTGTATATAGTGTCACACAGTGCTCCCTCCTTGTATATAGTGTCACACAGCACTCCTCACCTTGTATATAGTGTCACACCCCCCCCTCCTTGGATATAGTGTTGAAAAGCACTCCCCCCTTGTATATAGCATCACACAGCGCTCACCTCTTGTATATAGTATCACGCAGTGCTCCCCCCTTGTACAGTGTCACAAAGCACTCCCCTCTTTGTATATAGTGTCACACAGCACTCCCCCCTTGTATATAGTCACGAAGCACCCCATTGTATATAGTATCACAAGGTGCCCGCCCCAGTATATAGTGTCACACAGTGCTACTCCCCCTTGTATATAGTGTCACAAAAATCTCCCCCTTGTATATAGTGTCACAAACTGCTTCCCTCTTGTATATAGTGTCACAAAGTGCTCCCTCCCTTGTATATAGTGTCACACAGCGCTTCCCCCTGTATATCGCCACACAGACCCCCCCCCAAAAAAAAAACGTGGCCTGCAGTCCATAATATTCATTTGTATCTGCGTCCTGAGGACACACATACAAGTAAATGTAGCTGTCACTAGCACTACATTACATTTTTACATTTTTGTGTTTTTTAATTTAGACCAGCACTAAGTCATGTTTGATCAGCTCTGATATTTGTTTGTGCAGTTTTAAGTAATATGTATAACACAGGTTAATGTCGATAGATTTGAAGTAATGCACCTAGGATGCAATAATAGCATTATTGCATATATATTAAAAGGAATAAAACTGGGAATAATGGAACAAGGGAAGGACCTAGGTATTCTGGTTACAAATAAGCTAAGCAGCACTCAATGTCAAGCTGCATCTGCAAAAGCAAATTGGATTTTATGGTGTATAAAAAGAGAGATAAAATCCCATGATTCAATTGTAATATTACCACTCTATAAATCCCCTGTAAGGCCACATCTTGAATATGGTATTTAGTTTTGGGCTCCATATTGTAAAAAGGATATAGGAGAACTGGAAAGGGTTCAAAGGCGAGCAACTAGATTATTAAATGGGATGGGAGGTGTCGCTTACAATGAAAGACTAGAAAAATTGGGCTTGTTCAGCTTGGAAAAATATAAGACTTAGGCTGGATTCACACGAGCGTGGCGTTTTTGTGGCATCAGCATATGATGCGCGGCTGCGTGCTTTTCGCACAGCCGCCATCATTATAACACTCCATTTGGATGTTTGTAAACAGAAAAGCATGTGGTGCTTTTCTGTTTACATTCATCCTTTTGACAGCTGTTGTGCGAATCACGCAGTTCGCACGGAAGTGCTTCCGTGCAGCATGCGTGGTTTTCACGCACCCATTGACTTCAATAGGTGCGTGATTCGCGCCAAACGCCCAAAGGACGGACATGTCGTGAGTTTTTTTCAGCGGACTCACGCTGAGTAAAAATCACGCACATGTCCGCACGGCCCCATAGACTAATCTAGGTCCGTGCGACGCACGTAAAAATCACGCGCGTTGTACGGACGTAATTCCCGTTCGTCTGAATAAAGCCATAGAGGCGATCATATTAATATGTATAAGTATATGTGTGGTCAATGCAGAGAACTAGCACATGATCTGTTCCTTCCAAGGACTCTACAAAGGACCAGGGGACATCCATTGCGTGTGGAAGAAAGACGTTTTAGACATCAATATAGGAAAGGGTTCTCTACAGAGTGGTCAAACTATGGAATGCCCTTCCCCAAGAGGTAGTGATGGCAGATACTATGTCAGCATTTAAAAAAGTCTAGATCCTTATTTACTGAAAAATGGCATTGAGGGTTATAATTAATCAAACAATGAAGGATGGTTAATTTATTGAGAAAGGTTGGACTTGATGGACCTGTGTCTTTTTTCAACCTATGTAACAAGTTTATATTTATATTTCCTTTACTTGTTCACGATAATAATTTCTCAGAAATCTTAAACTCCCACATGGTTTTGCAATTTCACCAACCTACGCATAACAAACATACTGTTCTTATCTGATATCTCTAAAATATTACGCAATGTGTACTTATAAGGAAACACAACTTGCTAAATCAAGAAGTGTTAGTATAATTCTGAAAACCTTTAAGGACATCAATTATTTTAAAGGTTGACCTCTGGTAAACATGTGCATATATACTAGACAACATAAAGGCCAGCATTTAGGCGATACAAAATTGTACAAATCTCTATACTTAGTATCTGTGGCTTTGCTTTGGAAAATACAAAACAGGGCTCTGCCTGTAACCTACCTTTAACCAAAAAAAGGAGGACATTGGGGGAATTTATCAACCTTTAGGTCAGGTTCCTACGTAGCGTAAATGCTGTAGAATTTCCGCAACAGACTTTCCACAAAGGAATTGTGTGCGGAAATTCCGCAGCATTTATAGTAGAAGCAAAGTGGATGAGACTCAGAAAATCTCATGACCACGCTGCGGAAAAAACCTCAGTGTAATTGTTAATATATTGACCTGCGGTGCAGAATTAAATTCTGCATCATGTAAATTTATGCCGCGTTTTTATTGATTATCCGTTGCAGATTTTCCCCATTTAATTCAATGGGGATGCAAATCCCGCAACAGACAGTCAAGTGTTGCAACTTTTGCGGTGTATACGCAGCGATTAAGCAGCAAAAATTGCAACTATGGAAAAAAAAACTCATACTTACCCAGAACGCCCTCCTTCTTCCTGCAGTCCGGCCTCCTGGCTTGACGCGGCATCCCATGTGACCGCTGCAGCAAATCACAGGCAGTTGCGGTGGTCACACGTGATGATACGTCATCCCAGGAGGCTAGCATTGATGACGTCAGAGGGTCAGTCTGGATGATGTTACATCCCATGTGACCGCCGCTGCAGCCAATCACCTGCTGCAGCGGTCACATGGGCTTCAGCGTCATCCAAGGAGGCCGGACCGGACTGCACATCACAACAGGTTACGCAAGTATGAGCTTTTTTACCGCTGCTTTCCACAGTGGAAATTCCGCCCAAAAAAACGCATTGTGGTGCGGTTTTCAGACAGAATATACTGCGGGTTCAGGTCAGATACGCTGCGTGGTTTTTACGCAACCCATAGGAACCCGGCCTTATACACCTGTTTTATGGCATAGAAAAGTCGCAAAAAGGCTCAAAAGTCATAATTTGTATTGAAAATTGCGACTTATGGGCCCTTTTTGTCACCCTCGTCACTTTTTTGGAAAGGGTCGCAGCTTATAAAGGGGGCATGCTTACCGCATGGTTATCACAGTTTTCTGACGTAAATGATAGTGGAAACTTGTCCCTTCATCAGACTACCCCTACCATCGGACAATAATTTGGTTTTGTACATATTAATAAATAAAAAATATGTACAGTCACCTCACCGCTCCTCTTTACTTCTCCCCTCAAGCACCCTCAGTATGTCGCAGCTCATACAACGTACTGCTGCCGGGCAGAGTCAGGACATTGTATGTGATGCAGCACTCAGGACGTTTAGTGCTGTCCGCTCATAAGGCCCCGACGCTGTTTCGTGTCAGGACCTTGTATGAGCCACGGCATGCTGGCAAAGAATGAGGGGACCCATAGGGGAGATTTAAAGAGGAGCTGTGAGATGAGCATTGATTTTTTTATTTTATATCCAATGAGGAAGGGAAATGGGTAGAGCACGGCCAGTGGAAAGATGCAAAAAAATTATAAATCTATACAATTTATAAATCTGTCATATCTTACTCCATCAGAGCAGAAATCTAAGGCTGGCGTATGATGCACTAGTCTTAGTAAAATCTGCACCTATTAAACCAGCATGCAGGTTTTGTGCAAAAATATTTTAAGGAACATGGCAATTGTCAAGGTGTGGGGTGTGGAGCCACTGGTCCGTACCACGTAGCGGGGTAGCAGCTGGCCAACAAGGTACAAAACAATGTCTATAGTTCAGAACGGGTCACTGAGGCAATGTAGACAGTAGCAGAAGCACGACTTGACTTTCTCAAGGGGTGGCACCGTGGGTGCAGTGGAAGAAACGACTTGACTTTCTCAGTAGATACGATAGCACAGGATACAGGGTACAGGCAGCAGGAACGGGTAACACTGTGAACTGGAAAACACTGGGAGACCATTTGCAAGACAAGCTTAGGTATACAACAACGCTCAGGCGAGGAACAAGTGGCCAGAGCCCCTTTTTATAGTCCAGCAGCCTTTTGGGCTAATTATTGGTTGGTGACAACTGGATGCGTACTGGCCCTTTAAGGCCGTGCACGCGCGTGCGCCCTGCGGGAAAAAGTCAGAGGAACCGAAAGTGAGTTCCGGCGTCTCCCTGGAGGGAGCTGATGACGAGAAGACAGATGTCCATGGCTGGGGCCGTCAGAGGGTAAGTCTGAACGACGGCCCCGGCCATAGACGTTACAGCAATGCGTTCAAGGTGTTGACTTGGACTCCAAGTTCCCTAAGTCTCAATCTGATCAAGCGTCTGTGGGATGTGCTGGAAAAACAAGTCCAATCCATAGAGGCCCCACCTCGCAACTTACAGGACATAAAGCTGCTGCTAATGTCTTGGTGCCAAAAACCACAGGACACCTTCATGAGTCTTGTGGACTATGAGCAATGGTGGATTATAATATGGGCGTTTCGGGCGGTCGCCCGGGGCCCGAGGCTGCCAGGGGGCCCTTCGCAGCCCGAACCGCACACTATCTTAAAAAACTATGCAGCGCTGCCGCGCTGCCGCGCTGCCCGCTTCCAACTGAATCTGCGTCTGCAGGACGCAGATTCAGTTGGGTTGAATGCTGGAGCCTCGCTCCAGCATTCACTCTGCCGTGAGCGGCTCGGTGCAGGCAGGCGCAATGTAGTGACGTCATCGCGCCTGCCTGCACAGAGTCACTCACAGCACAGTGCAGAAGAGGAGAAGCATCGCACCCCCCACCGTCGTGGGAACCGGGATAGGTAAGCAATTATGTTTTTTTTATTTATTAGGTACGTACATATGGGGCATTATGTTGTGTCAGCTATGGGGCATTATACTGTGTCAGCTATGGGGCATTATACTGTGTCAGCTATGGGGCATTATGCTGTGTCAGCTATGGGGCATTATGCTGTGTCAGCTATGGGGCATTATGCTGTGTCAGCTATGGGGCATTATACTGTGTCAGCTATGGGGCATTATACTGTGTCAGCTATGGAGCATTATACTGTGTCAGCTATGGGGCATTATACTGTGTCGCAGCTATGGGGGCATTATACTGTGTCGCAGCTATGGGGGCAATATACTGTGTCGCAGCTATGGAGGCAATATACTGTGTCACAGCTATGGAGGCAATATACTGTGTCGCAGCTATGGAGGCATTATACTGTGTAGCAGCTATGGGGCATTATACTGTGTCGCAGCTATGAGGGCATTATACTGTGTCGCAGCTATGGAGACATTATACTGTGTAGCAGCTATGGAGGCATTATACTGTGTCGCAGCTATGGAGGCATTATACTGTGACGCAGCTATGGAGGCATTATACTGTGTAGCAGCTATGGAGGCATTATACTGTGTCGCAGCTATGGGGGCATTATACTGTGTCGCGGCTATGGGGGCATTATACTGTGTCGCAGCTATGGGGGCATTATACTGTGTAGAGGCAGCTATGAAGGGCATTATACTGTGGGGGCAGCTATGGGTGGCAATATACTGTGGGGGCAGCTACGGGGGACATTATACTGAGCAATTACAAGAGCTGCAGGTCCAAGGGGGGAGACGCTGTGTAGCACTATATTCGAGGGGGGATTGTTGTATAGAACTATATAGAAGGGAGCGCTGTGCATCACTATATCTAAGGGGGATTGCTGTATAGCACTATATACAAGAGGGGTAGGGCTATGTGACGCTATTTACAGAGGGGGAGGACTGTGTAGCGCTATTTACAGGGAGCTGTGTGTGGTGCTATCTACAGTGTTTGACACAATTATATTCAGGGGCGCAGTCTATGGTGCTATAATATTTAGGGACACAGTGTTTGTACTATTTTATTCAGGGGCGCAGTGTTTGGTGCTATTATATTTAGGGGCACAGTGTGTGGCACCATGATAATATTATCTTTGTTTATAGGTGTGGAAATGTTGGAAAAGTGAGGAGCCAAAGACATCTGAGTGGCAAATTCTGCAGAAATGGGTCATGGCCGGGAAAAGTCGTCATGAAGTCTGGACTGGATGGAGAAGAGGAAAAAAACTACGTCGTCACCTGTGAGTCACTAGATTTATAGACAATCTGTCATCTCTACTGACATGTTTATTATAGGAAATCCTTGTATTTCACAAAGTCTTTGTGCAGTCCAGGACTGATAGACAAATAAGTGTTACTATTCCCCTTGTCAGGAGAATGTGTCCCTACACGGTGCGATACTGTCAGCGATGGTTGGAGACTGTCAGTATGTGGGGACACAGCCTTTTGACAAGGGGAGTAGTAACACCCATTTGTTAATGTCTGGACAAAAAGGAAGTGTTAACAATAGTTACAGGGCGGCGGTGGAGAAGGGGGGCCCAACTATGGGTAACAGCCCAGGGCCCATGGTCTACTTAATCCGCCACTGACTATGAGGGGGCCTACACAATATTGGGCATGTGTTTTTAATATTGGCTAATCAGAGTGTGTATATGTATGTATGTATATATATATAGATAGATAGCAGACAAAAAATGGCGACAGCACACTGCGAATGCCAATGCAAACTAAACCACTAAATATAAATAAATATGCATTAACTGCTAAATGTACTTATAATAGGGAGGTTCTTAGTGCACATTTTGATAAAAAAGTGTTTGCCCACCTGTCACGACAAGGCAACCTCTGTAAGGTGGGGACCTATATATATATATATATATATACATATATATATATATATATATATATAGTGCTGTAAAAAAGTTTGCCCCCCGCCCAATTTTTTCTACTTTTGCAGATTTGACACACTTGAATGTTTTCCACCATCAAACTAGATTTAAAATTAGACAAAGATAAACCACATAAACACAAAATGTTGTTTTTAAATGATGATTTGATTTATAAAAGTTAAAAAAAACTGTGCAGCCCTACCTGGCCCTTTGTGAAAAAGTAATTGCCCCCTTAGCTATCAAATCAACCAGTTAACCAAATTCAATTGACAATTGGGTTTAATTTCTCCAGGCAGGATTACTGCCAGACTTGTTGAATCTAAACATCACTTAAATAGAATACCTATTTGTTACGGGTTTTGCATCCCCATTGATCCCGCAACAGAAAAGCAACAAAACCGCAGCATAAATTGACATGCTGTGGGTTTAAATTCGGCACCTCCGGTCAATTTATTAACTTTTTCGCTGCGTTTTTGTTCCGCAGCATGGGCAAGTGATTTTCTAAATCTCATCCAATTTGCTGCTATTGCAAATTCTGCAGGATTTACGCTCTGTGGAAACCCGTCCTTACTCCGGAAGTCCCGATACATCTATGCATTACATCGGCAACCCATTGATTTAAATGGAAACTCTGTGTTGCTTAGTTTTCCCTGTGGTGGTTGCAGGGGAATTTAACACTTGCTGCTTAGTAACCCTACAGATTACAGTTGTTTGCTGGATGTCCCCTTTGATCAGATTATTTTCAGAAGACCTTTCTAACAACCCCTTAATTAATTATTCAGATTGTTAATGGTGATCATTGCACCTGTGTCCAATTTAAAGTTTCTAGTAAATGTTCTAATTAATATGATTCGTGCATGACACGTTTCAGGCGGAGTACGACTGCACCTCTCCACATCTGATGTAAGTTCAGGCTGGAGAGCACAGTCGTAGTGACATAGGGAATTCAGGGGCGTAGCTAGGGGGGTAGGCAGGGCTTGTGCCACGAGCGCAATTTAGAGGGGGGAGCCAGCGCCACCCCCTCCTGCACTATAATTGTACCTGCGTCTATAGGACACAGGTACAATTAGAAGCAATGAATGGCCGGGTACATTCCGTGCCCGGCCATTCATCTCTTTTGTACGAGTGAAGCGGTATGGCGCTTCCATCGCTGAAAGGCGCTGACTGACATGGAAAGTCATTCTGCCCAGCCAATCAGCGCCTTTCATTGACGCTTCGTTCAACCCCCAGGAGACCTGCGCAGAAGAGAGCAGGTCTCCATGGCTGCCGGACGGCGTGGGATTAATGTGAGTTTGAATAGTTTGTTATTTTATTGTAATAAAAAAGTGTGTGGCTTTATCTATGAGGGGGCTTTATCTACAAGGGGGGCTTTATTTACAGGGGGGCTTTATCTACCAGGGGGTTTTATCTACAAGGGGGGCTTTATCTACGGGGGCCTTTATCTACGGGGGGGGCTTTATCTACAGGGGGGGCTTTATCTACAGGGGTCTTTATCTACGGGGGTTCTATCTACAGGGGGGCTTTTTACTGGGGTGGGCTATCTATGGAGCACCATATACAGGGATGGGCTATATCTACAGGGGGGCTATATACAGGGGTGGGCTATCTGTGGAGCACTATATACAGGGGTGGACTATATGTGGAGCACTATATACAGGGGTGGGCTATATCTACAGGGGGGCTATATACAGGGGTGGGCTTTCTGTGGAGCACTATATACAGGGGTGGTCTATATGTGGAGCACTATATAAAGGGGTGGAATATATATACAGGGGGGCTATATACAGGGGTGGGCGATCCGTGGAGCACTATAGGGGGAGCTATTTGTGGGACACTATATACAGGGGTGGGCTATATGGGGGCACTATCTATGGGGGGCACTAGCTACAGGGGGCACTGTGTGTGTGGGACACGGTGTATGGTGCTATTATAATTAGAGGTGCAGTGTATGGTGCTATTATATTTAGGGGCGTAGTGTGTGGTATAATGAGAACTTTATATTTATTTATAGGTGTAGAAATGTTGGAAAAGTGAGAAGCTGGAGACATCTGAGCGGCAAACTGCAGAAATAGGCTGTGACCGGGAGAAGTCATCATAAAGGTCTGGACCGGATGGAGAAAAATAACTAGAATCTGAGACATCACCGGTGAGTCACTTAATGTAAATGTTCATTCTGCCTCTAATCAGTAATGTAGTCACTGTATGATCTGCAGAGAGATGATGGGGGGGTGTGATTATGATATGATTTTTTTTTTGTGAAACAGCATCTCCCAGTATATACTTATCATTGTTCGGGCCATTCTGGGAGCTATAGTTTTACGCCGTACATATCTATACGGCAGGGGTTGTACTAAATTGAGCTGTATTTGTGCTGGTGTTGTATTTATGTACTGAGCTTGGTTCTGGTGCTGTATATATGTGTTGAGCTTGGTTCTGGGGTTGTGTATAGAACTATATTGCTTGTAAAATGTACAAATGTTTTTATGCTCGAATTACATAAAAAGAAATGTGGAAAAGGAATGACACGTCATTGATTGGTAGAGAAAACAAACATGGTGAGGGGGAAGGAGATGTCGGGAAAGAGGTTGGGGGGGGGGGCACTAAACTGAATCTTTGCCCCGGGTGCTGGAGAACCTAGCTACGCCTCTGGGGAATCTATTAGTATAATGTAACAAGCCAAAATTGATGAATAATACTTTCTTGTACTATGAATACAATTCATATTAGTAGGCCCTTCTTATTATTCTCTAGTAAGATTTCATATTGCACAACACATTTGTATTTGAGTGTAACCATGGAAATCACTGATAACGCACCAACAGAGCGTCCACTTGTCCACAATAGGGCTCTTATTCACTATAAAAAAGCTGACAGTCATTGCTATCTCATTCAAGGTGACAACCATTGCCATCTCATCTATCATTCACTTTAACAAGGTATGTCATTTCTTTATTCTGTGAATGTACTCATTCAAAATGCTTTAAGAACATTTATATTTGATGTATCTTGTGTAGACAATTATATCATAAGTGGCAATTATTTGCCTTCATCTTATGTATTTTTTTTAATGTAAATGATAATTTTTGGAAATCATAGGTAAAAAAAATATTAAGGTTTAGAAAAAAATTAAATACATATTAAAAATTTTATAAATGTATAATAAAATACTCTGAATAGAGTCTGAACCTGTAAAACAGGAAGAACTATAGAAATAATATAAGCAATTATAAAAAAATATTATGGCTATGTTCACACTGAGTTTTTTGAAGGCAGAAAATTCTGCCTGGAAAAATCAGCTCAGGTTTTCTTGAAGTGGTTTTGCACCACAGGCGTTTTTTTTACCTGGTTTTTGTCACGTTTTTTTTTACCTATTTCTTCAAAAGGCAAAGGGAATAACCGTGAGCGATTTTGACATAAAACACGTCAAAAACCGTGTCGGCCGGTCACTGCGTTTTTTTCCGACTCCCATTGATTTCAATGGGATTTTTTAGGCGGAAAACGTCTCAAGAACGCCTTCTCACGGAAAAAAAACTCCTCCACCTGAAATTGAAAACTATGGGAGGAAATTTTGGCCGTTTTTTGCCGCGGTTTCTGCGTCAAAATATGTGTAGAAAAAAAAACTCAGTGTCAACACAGCCTAATGATGGTATATTAATTTCTTTCCTAAAACAGATGAAAGCATATTTTAGTCAAGTTAAGAATAGATTAGGTAGTGGTTATTTTGTGAATACTAACATATGCAATGCAATCTTATGTATACCAAGAATGGTACTAACATAAGGAACCATACATATACCATACAAATATATACAATTTGACTGATATAAAAAAATAAAAAAAAGATTTATATGTTGTAAAATAGTAAGATAACACATTTATAAACACATAGGGAAATAATATTATGCATGGTATTCATAAAATGAACATCCCGCTAGGTTCAAGCATTCCGTTCATTAGGACTGTCTGTAATCGCTAAACATATGCAACTATATAACTATACAGTAGCAAATGCCTGTGGAAATGTTAGAAGTATACCAGGGTGCGACATAGGCAACACAGGTCCCTTGCAAGAACTGAATATGGGGCCAGTTTTCTTGGAATGGACCAGCATTGAGCACCCCTTATGTCTCCCTAACATTCCTTCAGTAATTGTGAGATATGAAGTTCACTAGATCAGTCCCGAACATGCAATTTCATAGACAATTTGAAACTGCTTTTAGGCAACACATTTCCCTTCTGGACCCCTGTGAAACAGCACAGGTTGAAAATATGGTAAGTTAACCCCTAACATCTCTGTCAGGATTTAAAATGTTGATTCCAATGTTGATGTGATTCTTGCTTTAAATGGATTAAACTAATGATATTCGATTTATATAAAAGAACATTTACATTGCAGGTAGTTCATAACGATGTGTCTCCAGCTATGGATTTGGCCATTTGTCACAGTTATTCTAGTGACATGCCATGCTCAGTCATCAGATAAATGTTTGGGAACACCCGGGATTCCAGGCACACCAGGACAGAATGGTCTTCCAGGAAGAGATGGCAGAGATGGCATGAAAGGAGATACAGGTGTACCTGGTGAGAAGGATTATCATTATTGAAGTTTGGTGTTTGATCCAGTTATATGGAGGTTAAGAGGTATTCAGCATTTTTATGAGTGCCAACTCATGTTAGTTACTTATCTTTGGATGTTGCTGATCCATATACTTTGCAAACTGAAGAAACATATGTATCTTCTTATTAAAAATCACTAAACTTCCTCTCACTTGTCTCTTTCCAAAATGCAGCAGGCGGGATGGTCTATATGTCCAAGCACTACCCTAATGTTTCTATCCAGTGCCTGTCACTGAACAATCTGCCTATAGCCTTCAGAAATTCATTTATATGTTCCTGTCCACAAAGCGCTTCACAGCACTGCACCCTCCCTTAGGTCCTCCTTTCTCTGTGATCTCCATTCTGACCGCTAACTCTCATCCTCTTTAATCAGGAACTCTCATTGCCGTCTCAAAGATTTTTCTTGTTCTCTGAAATGTCCATCCAACATCCAAACCTTTCGTGGGAATGTATTATTCGAAAATCAGATTTTTATTATAAACATATTTGTTTTGTGACAAAATAAAAAAAAATCCTGATATATTCTAGTTTTCACAGTGGAGCACACACAATACGTAGGATGACATCTGCTTTTCTCTGCATCTCAGTTTGCTGCTTTGCTGTGTAGACTGGGACAGAATGATCAGAATCATCTTATCACAATAGGGCAGGGGATTTAATGTCATGACAGCTTTATTTGGCTGTTGGGGGCTTACACAAGGCAGGACAATATTACTATACATTCAGACCAGGCTCTTTATACAGCTCTTCCACCACTCCCTTGTCTCTGCCATAGAGACTGTACTGCATCTCTTTCTGGCAAATTAATTGGTTTATTGACACTTTTCTGACCATGAATTCCCATTTATTCCTGCATTTCTAAACCCTGTTTCACATTCACCATCTTCCCCTCATTTTGTATCCGCATCTGGCTGGTCAACAACACAAATAAAGCCCTTCTTAACTTTTGAGTCATTATCCCACCTACTCTCAGACTGTAAGCTCTGATAAGCAGGGGCCATTTCTCGGTTTCTCTGTATTTTCAGAGTTTTAACTGTATATTTCCCTTCTAAACTATTGTGAAACAGTTTGTATAATACAGAATCATGTTAATAGTATGAATTATCAATTGCATGACAACATACTGAACATGCTGAAAACAGCCTGTATATTACCTACGAGCTGAATCTACAGTTCTGCAGGTTGTCACTGGAAACAATCAACAAGTTGGTTTTTAGACATTTCCCCAACAGCTTAACTAACTTTCTATTATACAGTGGGACAAGTAGTTTTCTCCAACATCAGATTAATGTAAAGTGTCTAGTGCAAACAGGACATTTCCCAGAATGCAAATCACCAGAGCAAGCTCTGTGCAGACATTGAGCCAGCAAAAACTGCTGGGAGATTTAGCCTTATACTATAATACAGGCTGTGATTCACCACTCATACATGTCGAGTAATGCAATGCATTTACAAAGTTACTCAAAATTGTATGTTAATCATTTATTTTTATTTATATATATATATATATATATATATATATATATACTGTAAAAAGTTGTTCAAACTAAACATTCCGGCAACTACAGTATATTCCCAGAGACCTTGTGAATACATATAAAGCTGTATGTCATATTGTCAGATATTTCCAGAAACTGTTGAGTAAAGACTGAAGTAAAAGATTTGGCTATTCCATTGCAGGACCAATGGGTCCACCAGGAGGACACTCAGGACCACCAGGAAGAGATGGGCTTACTGGACCAGCAGGAACACCAGGTGTACAAGGGATAAAGGGCGAGAAGGGGGATATAGGACCACCAGGTAAATTAACATCATGAGTAAATGCATATCTTGTGTTTTAATTAGAAGAAATAGAAGCTCCAGTTTTGAACAACACTTTACATTCAAGTCGTAATAAGTGTTTATTAATGTCTTTGTTTACCTTGTTGTGGTCTTCGGACATATTATGTTGTCTTCTCCATTGAGAACCAATAATACAATCCACTTTGGCAGATTTTTCTGTTAGCTTTTCCATTCTCAAGAGCATTCTGCTAGTTCTGTTTAAATCCAGAGCATATCCTGATTTGTTGTAAACGTATTGTTTTTTTTCTATACTATGCAGTCTATACCCGATTAAAGGGGTTTTCCAATGCAAAAATAATTTTTTCTTAATTTGAGATCTCTGTAAGGGTATGACCAGGCGTGGCGTATTTCTTCCGCCACTGTCTGCATCAATGCCGCACATAATCTGCGTTGCAGATTCTGTTGCGGCTCTGCCTAAAATGGGCATAAAATTGATGCGGACTAGCCATTGCATATTGAGGTGAAAGTACTTCCCTTCTCTCTATCAGTGAAGTATAGAGAGAAGGGACAGCCCTTTCCCTAGTAAAAGAAATTCATACTTACCCGGCCGTCTTGGTGACGCGTCCCTCTTTCAACATCCAGGCCGACCTCCCTGGATGACGCAGCAGTCCATGTGACCGTTTCAGCCTGTGATTGGCTGCAGCCGTCCCTTGGACTGAAACGTCATCCCGGGAGGCCGGACTGGAGGAAGAAGCAGGGAGTTCTCGGTAAGTAGGAACTTCTATTTTGATCTATATTGTGATCGGAAGTCACTGTCCAGGGTGCTGAAAGAGTTACTGCCGATCGTTTAACTCTTTCAGCACCCTGGACAGTGACTATTTACTGACGTCGCCGAGCAACGCTCCCGTAATTACGGGTGCACACACGTAGTCACCCATAATTATGGGAGCCCCATTGACTTCTATGGACCTGCCGGTGCCGTAATAACGGCCCGTGATTACGGGCGTTTTTACGTTAGTGTGCATGGGGCTTCAGTCTGGCTATAGACCTAGAAATACATAGGTCCAGCCAGAATGAAGAAATGTAATGATCGTAAAACAAATACGCTACGCAACACACATGACATCTGCGTACTTCATTGCGGAATTTTGACTCTCCATTGAAGTCAATGGAGAAATTCCGCAATGAGTCCGCAACATGTCCGCTATACGTCCGCAACATCCAGTGTATGCTGCGGACACCAAATTCCGCACTGCAGCCTATGGTCCACAGCAGAGTTTTCCACAACATGGAAACGAACCTCACTAAAAAGCTGTGGAAAGCAATGGAGAAACGTGTACACTGCGGATTTCCGCAGCGGACTGTCCGCAGCGGAATTCCAGAGCAATTCCGCCACGTCTGCCCATGCCCTTAGGGATGGTGTAAGAATGCTGCCCAGCTTTTTCTCTGATTCATTTTACTCACTGTATGCCCACTGCATTCGATTTGCGCTTTGTTTACTTCTGATACTTCCTCTTGTCGGCTGTTTCCTGTAGTCCGATTACCTAAATTCCGAGCAAGCACTTTGATAGCAGATTATTAGGCATGCGTGGTCAACACTGTTTGTGTAGCAACCACACATGCTCAGTGTCAGTTGAGGAAGAGTATCCGGTGCACCCCTTCCCTCAGTGTATAATGATGTCAAGAATGATGTACCCGTACATTAAGCCGGCCAGAAAAGGGAAGTAATAGCTGATGTACGGGGCAGCGCCCGAAGTTCTGATTTTACTGTTGGAGACGCATCACGTGACCGGCTTTGGAATAGGGTGTTAGAAACAACAATGCAAACACAAGTATTTTACAAACTACATTCATTTAATTTATTCAGTTAAATAGGGTTGAGTAAATTACATTTTCTAAAAGGCCACTCACATTCTAAAATCACTGTTAAGGATTTGTATCTAAGGCTGGGTTCACACGACCTATTTTCATATGTAAACGAGGCGTATTATGCCTCGTTTTACGTCTGAAAATAGGGCTACAATACGTCGGTAAACATCTGCCCATTCATTTGAATGGGTTTGCCGACGTATTGTGCAGACGACCTGTAATTTACGCGTCGTCGTTTGACAGCTGTCAAACGACGACGCGTAAATTGACTGCCTCGGCAAAGAAGTGCAGGACACTTCCTTGAAACGTAATTTGAGCCGTTCTTCATTGAACTCAATGAAGAGCAGCTCAAGATTTACGAGCGTCACAGACGCCTCGTATATTACGAGGAGGAGCATTTACGGCTGAAACGAGGCAGCTGTTTTCTCCTGAAAACAGGCTGTCATTTCAGCCGTAAATGCCTGCTATCGTTTGAACATACCCTAAGGGAGAATGTTGTGCCATACGGCATAGTATAGCGGCACACAGAGTGTCTATGGTATCATAATACCAGACTATAGGGACTCTAGTGTAAATTTTATTACAACATAATTCAAAATGTAACTGGGAGTTGAATATGCATGAATTATGTCATTAATATAAATATATATAAAGCAGAAAATCAAAATAAATGTAAATCGATATGGAATAAATGTTATAGAACTATTCCTAATTGATACAATTATATTTATAATTCTAACTGCAATTCTAATATATCTGAGATTAACATAGTTTATATTCAGTGTTTATGATTGTCTTTCAAAGGTATTCCTGCATCACTGGATGATAAACTACAGCTTCAATTCGCTAATATGAACCAGCAAATAAAGAAACTTGAAGGAGGTGGGTATAAACATTCAGACTGGTTGATGAAACGAGATAGAAACTATGCATTCGGAAAGACTTCAGACCCTTCACTTTTTTTCACATTTTGTTATACTGAGGCCTTGTGTTAAAATAAAAACAAATTCAAGTTTTTCCCCATCAATCTGCACTCAATACTCCATACTGACAAAATGACATCAGAATGTTAGTAATCTTTGCTAATTTATTGAAAAGGAAAACTAAAATATTGCATTGCCTTAAGTATTCAGGCCCTTTACTCAGTACTAAGTTGAAGCCCCTTTTTGCAGCGTTAACAGTCTCCAGTCTTCTTTGGTATGATGCCACAAGGTTTCACACCTGGATGTGGGGATTTTCTGGCATTCTTGTTGGAAGGTGAAACTTCAGCCCAGTCTGAGGTCCAGAGCACTCAGGATCAGGTTTCATTAAGAATATCTCTGTACTTTGCTCCATTCATCTTTCCCTCAAACTTGACCAGTTTCCCTGTCCCAGCCGCTGAAAAATAACCCCACAGCATGATGCTGCCACCACCATGCTCCACTGTAGGGATGGTATTGGGCGCTTAGAATTTAGGCCAAAAAGTTCAATCTTGGTTTCATCAGACCACAGAATCTTGTTTCTCACAGTCTGAGAATCCTTTATGTGCTTTTTTGCAAACACCAGGCGGCTTTTATGTGTCTTTTACTGAGGAGAGGCTTCTTTCTGGCCACTCTGACATAAAGTCCAGATTGATGGAGTGCTGCAGTGATGGCTGACCTTCTGGAAGTTTCTCCCAGCTGCACACAAGATCTTTGGAGCTCAGCCAGAGTGACCATTGGGTTCTTGGTCACCACTCTTACCAAGACCCTTCTCCCCCCATTACTAGTTTGGTGGGGCGGCCAGCTCTACGAAGAGTCCTGGTTGTACCAAACTTCTTCCATTTAAGAATTATGGAGGCCACTGTGCTCTTGGGAACTTTCAGTGCAGCAGACATTTTTTTGTTCCCTTCTCCAGATCTGTGCCTCCTCACAATCCTGTCTCTGAGCTCTACAGGCAGTTCTTTCCTCCTCATGGATTGGTTTTTGCTCTGATTGTCAGCTGTGAGACCTTATATAGACCGGGGAGTGACTTTCCAAATCATGTCCAATCAAATTAATTTACCACAGGTGGCCTCCAATCAAGGTGTAGAAACATTTTAAAGATGATCTGAAGAAATGGGAGGTCCCCAGAGCTAAATTTCAAGTGTCACCGCAAAGGGTCTGAATACTAATGTCCATGCAAAATTTTAGTTTTTGATTTTGAATAAATTTGCAAACATTTCTAAAATTCTGTTTTCACTTTGTCATTATGGGATATTCAGTACAGAATGATGGGAGACATTTTTTATTTTTTTTATCAAAATGTGAAAAAAGTGAAAGGGTCTGAACACTTTCCAAATGTACTGTATATGGTAAATTTATCATTACTATTTACATATATTAAAAAATAGAATTATAATAAGCAAATGCAATACTAGAGATGTAGCAGAGCTGCATTTTTCATATAGAAATCGATGACATATCTTCAGTCAGACTGTTGGATCCCCAATTTCCCATCACAATGATACTCAAGGACACCCGCTGTGCTGGGAATTACTACACAGCCCCATTTACTTGAATTGAGCTATGTTGCACTTTCTGCATGGCGAGTGGCAGAGAGCCCCGATGTGCAGGAGGGCTGCCAAAGAGACATCTGTTGCTTTGGGGATCGGTGGACTCTCCCCGATCACAATGTTATAGTATATTCTAGCGATATGTCAAATCATTCTTGGAAATAGCCCTTTTACTTTTCTTTTTGCACACTGTAATAACTCCCTGAGTTATGACATCTCATTAGGTTTACATGCCGTCCTATTGAGAACCACAGATTGTGATATCTTAAGACTAACTGTAAGCTTAGATCTTCGTAAAATGTACCCATGACCCTAAAGGCAAACGTAGCTCTACTACAACTGTACATATTTGTAAAGCAATTACTAATATCAATATACTACATGAAAATTCTGTTTTCCGATATACAGTAAATAAGATGATCTTATATAATTTATTTTAGTTTTGTTCTTGGACGGAAAAATCCAACATGTAAAAGATAAAATACTGGCAACAAATGGCAAAGAAGTAGACTTCAAAACTTCCCAGGCCACTTGCGAAGATGTTGGTGGTAGTATTGCGACACCCATGAATGAAGCTGAAAACAGCGCCATTTTAACAATTTTAAAGCAGTACAACAGATATGCATACCTGGGAATTATTGAAGGGGCAATACCTGGGGACTTCCACTACTTGGATGGAGATCATGTGAACTACACCAACTGGAGAAAAAATGAACCTACTGGAAAAGGGAAAGAAAATTGTATAGAAATGTACACAGATGGCAAATGGAATGACAAGACTTGTAACCAATATCGGCTCACAGTTTGTGAGTTTTAAGCCTTCATAACTATAATAATTGTTGCATAAAAATAAATCTATCCTCAAGTCAAAACTACAGCTTTCAGTATCATTCGTTAAAGCTGTTGAACAGTGTGGGGAATTTATAATTAGTTTTACAACAGTTTTCTGGCGTAGAAAAGGCCCAAAGGCTGCAAAAGTCATCATTTGTGCTTCGTATGCCAGTGCTCTTTATATTAAAATGAAAATGCCAGTCTTTATACATTCCCCCCACTTATACAAGGTATTACATATAGCGCATTCAGTACAAATTTTCTAGTCAAATTTGCCCAGCCTGCCAACAGAGGCACCAAACATGCCCTCTGATAGCATTATGCACATTGCCTTAGTGCTAGCACCATTTAAATCATGAAAATCTATTAGTGTATGCCTCCATCTATGGCCATATTCAGTAACTGAAGCTTTTGTGCCACATTCGGAAAAACAAGCCATTCCAGTAGCAATAAGCAATGCGACCATAATGTCCATGGACATTGCTATGGGAGTGTCCTGGTGTTAAGATACCCAACCATCTGCTGTAATCTGCAGGGCACTCAGGCAGAATGTTTTCAATACCCCTGAAGTGCCACCGGAGGAGAGAGGAGGCATTAAAGAGCTCCAATTGAAATCAATGGGCTGTCTTAGTAAGACATGAATGTGCCAAGTCCTCCAGAGTTAGATATGCTCTTTGTAGCATTTTACATTTTGGTTAAGAGTCCAAGGTTGTAAATGGTGTAGAAAAGTCGTAAAAAAAAACAACACTTGCGCTATCCAATTGCAAATAAGAGTCTTGTTTTAGTTGTATTAAAAAATCCAACAATAATGTCTTAGTCAGATTAACAGGACAATGTAACTTTTAACAGGACAATGATTGGCCATCAGATTCGATTTGGTTCAAATAAGTTTGTTGCGAATCGTAAGTGCCTCGATTGGGTTTTTAAAGTGAGGCAAGAGTAGTTAATTTGCTTCTATGCTCTCACAATTACATCTCCTGAATTGTGGTTCCTAAAAGTCAGTTAGCAGACCACCCCTGTTCTAAAAGTCTACTAGACCTCACATTGCCAGCGCAGACCAACCACTGTATCAGAGAGGGGCGCCCCCGGCCCTGTAAAGATAATTCCCTTCAAAGAATCGCAAACTCTCCCCCACACTTTTAAATGTTTTGCCTTAGATCCAACTCTACATTTTAAATCTCATCAAATGGTATTAGGCTTCTGTCTACGTAACTAGTGATCGTAAACACAAGTTTTATTATTAGTCTATGGACCAGTAATATTGCTGTTAGGATTCAAAGGGATTGTTTTCAAGTTCAGTTGACCGTATGGCCCAGACATATTTAATTATATTACCATACAATTGCACTTGCATATATCTTTTTTTTTTACTTATTTTATTGGATCCAAAATATTAACAAAGTACTTGCACTGTTACATTTTCCAGAGCACAAAGTTTGACAGGGCAAATCACTGAATAATACACAATATGTTAAAAAATACAGTACATACTAAAGACTATTGCAATAAACATTACAGTAAAATGGAATCACTTTCTATTGGGTGACTTATTGCATTATTTAATGAGTAAGAAGAATAATGTGTTAGAGAAGATGAACATCATGCTCCTCAGACTTTTATAAACTTAAAAGGATGCCCTCTATTTTTCTACAAAATATTCTCATAAAGAATTGTAGAGTTTACGAAGATTCTCCATTGAGGGAAGACTATACCCCATCTCTCTGAGAATAATAGCCTTACGAGCCAAAAATAAAACTCTCTAGACTCACTTGAATGGGAGAAGACTGTAATACTGTTAACTGCTTCTACAATGGTTTCTGTGTTTCACAGTATTTGAGCAGTAAAGGGAGTAGTGCTGGCACGAGCGTTGCAGTCCCTTCTAGACAGCTAATCGATGGGGGTGTCGAGGGGACCCCCACTGATCAGATATTGATGGTCTATCCTGAGGATAGGCTATCTATTTTCTTTCTCTGGAAAACCCCTTTAATCTGTAGCTGATCAAAGGGGCATAAAACATTGTCTACATACAGATTACTTAAAGTGGATATATTGTGTAACTTCCATCATTAAGGATCATGAAAGGAGATTAATTGTGCAATCATATTATTATCGCATAAAGAGTATTCGGCTATTATGTCATGGCTGTTGGATAATTCTTGCTGTACAAACCTATATCGCTAACCTATGTATAGGTGTCACGTTGGGTATGTGGACCCACAGGGCCGTACCGCCTTGACGGTAGGGCAGCTGGCCAACAGGACACAGGTTACAGTCTATAGTTCGTATAGTGTACCTGTGGCAGCTCAGACAGTATCAAGACAGGCTCAACTGGGACTAGGCAGCAGGCAGGACAGGCATGGTACACAGCACAGCACGACTTCAGCTCAACATGGCACTTGATCAGGAGCATAGGATACAGGTTACAGGTAGCAGGAACGGGGCACACTGGGAACTGGAAAACACTTAGGAGACCATTTTCATTTGACATACTAGGATAACGACAACAAGGCTCAGGCATGGCAGGAAGGGGCTTTGCTCTTCTTATAGACCAGGGAGCTCTGGGAGCAATCAGCTCAATCCCCCACCTGTGTGCGACCTGGCTCAGAAATCAAAGGCAACGAATACCTATTTTTTACCGTGCTCTGGTTGAGACGCCGGTAGTCGATGCAAGGACGCAGAGAACTATCCTTTTTCTTGATGAAAAATAACCCGGCTCCAGCTGGGGATGAAGACTTCCGTATGAAGCCCCTCTCCAAGTTCTCCTTAACATAGGCAGACATGGACAGAGTCTCTGGCACGAAGAGAGGATATACCCTACCACAAGGAAGGGATGCACCAGGAACTAGGTTGATAGGACAGTCATAGGCCCGGTGTGGGGGCAACGACTCTGCCTCTTTCTTGCTGAAGACATCCGAGAATGCAGAATAATAACCAGGCAATTCTGCCAAGGACTAAAGCAGAGGAGGCTGAGCCAAACTAATCTGTACCAGGCAGCGGTTGAGACACTCGGGAACCCACTGGAGAACCTCTCCAGAATTCCAGTCCAGGACTGGGGCATGTAGTAGGAGTCAGGGCAGACCCAGCAGCACAGGATTGACAGCTTTAGTCAGGACAAAGAACGAAAGGAGCTCGGAATGGAGGGCTCCCAATTGGAGCCTCAGTGGCTTGGGCAAAGCTACAATTGGGTCTGGCAGAGGTAGTCTATTCACAGATGCAACCGTCAATAGCCTCTCCAGAGGGGTAGTGGGCAATTGGAGAAGATCCACCAGGTCTCTTTGAATGAAATTAGCAGCGGATCCAGAGTCCAGATATGCAGAGACCCGATACATTTTCTCGCTGGACACTATGGTCACGGGGATGGAAAATTTAGACAAAAGTCCTTCTTTACCCAGGGTTGTCTCTCTCAACCCTAGGCTCTGGGGCTTTTGGGGACACAGACGCACAAGATGGCCTCCGAGGCCGCAATATAGACACAGTCCCGAGGTGTGTCTGTGTCTCTCCTGGGTAGACAGCTTAAACTGGTCCGTCCTCACAGACTCCATAGCAGGATCAGCATCTGAGGACTACAGGGTTTGCTGCAAAGTAGGAACCGGACTAGGGAGTCCTCCCTCCTGACGAGCTTCTTGGAACCGTTGTCGGATCCTTATATTAATCCAGGTGGCCAGAAGGATGAGGGCATCCAGGGTAGATGGTAGATCTCGGGCGGCCACCTCGTCCTTAATCCTAGGAGACAGTCTCTGCCAGAATGTAGCCACAAGGGCCTCATTGTTCCACAGCAGTTCCCCCGCCAGGGTGTAGAAGTGGATGGCGTACTCACCCACAGAGGTGTCTCCCTGGTGTAGGTTCAGCAAGGAGGCGGCTGCAGACGAGACTCATCCAGGCTCCTCAAACACCATGTGAAATGTCCATAGGAACCCCTGGATGTTGCTGGTCTCTGGTACTTGTCTCTCCCAGATAGCGTTCGCCCATGCAAGGGCCCTGCCAGTGAGGAAAGAGATAATGAACGCGACCCTTGCGCCATCAGACAAGAATGCCCTTGCATACAGGCTAAAGTGGATCTGGCACTGGTTCAAAAATCCACGGCAGGTCCTCGCATCTCCATCTTAGCGGTCAGGAAGCGGCAAAGAACATCGGGGATCAGCTTTGTCAGGAGGTGTAGTCGGAGGATCAGTACTGCCAGGAGTTGTAGTAGGAGGAACGGCAGCTTGCACCTCCAGCCGACATGCAATAATGTTCAATGCCTGGAGGAGTTGGTCCTGTCAAGACCGGAGGTCTAGCATATCCGCCCGCATCTCCTGTGACGTCGTCATGGTCTTGGATTGACCAGCGGGGTCCATGGCCTGAGCCTACTGTCACATTGGGTATGTGGACCCACTGGGTCATACCGCCTTGACGGTATGGCAGCTGGCCAACAGGACACAGGTCACAGTCTATAGTTGGTATAGCGTACCTGTGGTAGCTCAGACAGTAGCAAGACAGGCTCGGCTGGGACTAGGCAGCAGGCAGGCACCATGCGTGGCACAGCATGACAGACGTGGTACACAGCACAGCACCACTTCAGCTCAACACGGGACTTGACCAGAATAGCACGGGATACAGGTTACAGGTAGCAGGAATGGGGAACACTGGGAACACTTAGGAGACCATTTGCAAAGACATACTAGGATAACGACAACAAGTCTCAGGCATGGCAAGAAGGAGCTGGGCCCTTCTTATAGTCCAGGGTGCTCTGGGAGCAATAAGCTCAATCTCCGACCTGTGTGAGACCTGGCTCCTTGTCTGGACTGAGCTTGAGAGCGTACCCTGGTGGTCACTGTGGAACAGGACGGCTGCATGTGCAGACATCTCTGGAGAGAAGGGCGTCGACTGGATGGAAGGAGTTCGTGGTCAGTGACCACAGACGTTGCAATAGGTAGTAACACTCTGGGGAATAAATTAGCTTTCTCTAGAACTGGCCATAAAACCTTTATATTTAAATAAGTTGCTAAATGTGCCTTAGCGTTAGACACAAGTTAAGTTTTCAGTAATAAATAAAAAAGTCTGGCAAGGATATTACCCCCTGTAACTTAGGCCACCACAATGTACTCAAGGATAATTTAGGGCAGGAATTCCCCCCCAAAAAAGGGGATAATAACGATTGATTGTAGAAAGAAAGAATTAGTCACCATGCAAGGTGAATGAACATTGTGAGAGTACTCTAGATTTGACATTTATTTGAAATTTATCTCGACAGTATTCTAAAAGGGGGTATATATTCAATCTATGAGATTTAGAGGAATATTTAGTGATAATCATACCTAAATCTTTAAGATTCGTTTCAACCAGAATGCCATGTAGGCCGGCTAGCAATTCATAGTGGTACCCGCATCGATCTGGACCAATTAATTCTTAGGCTTGAATATTGTCCAAATTGATCTATAAGATGGATGCCCAGGGGAGAATGTCTTTCTTCTGAGACATAAATAAGATCAGGACATCTGCATATAATCTGACTCTATCTTTCCTCGTACCTGGGTCTGTCGCAGCATAATTCCCAAGGGCTCTTTGGCAATTTGCAAACAGTAATGGGGACAGACTGAAGTATGAAAAGACAGTAACATTTATATAGACATTGGCTCTGGGATAAGCATACGAAAATAATAATAAAAAAAAAAATTCTACATGGTATATTTTCTTGTATAAAATTGGATTGAAAGGCATACTGAACTAGGCTTTTTAATAACGTTCAGGGAAAAGTATACCAGCATTTACCGCACAAATATGTGGCAAAAGGACACTGTTTTCGCATCTGTCCGGCTAATGGCATCTATTAGACGTTTATGTCGTGAGAATTGCCTAAACATGATGTGAACCTAGTCTTAGAAAAGTAGTGTTGAGCATAGTCTTTTGTGAAGCTCTTAACCGCTTAATCACCACTCATATGGCATTTCAAGGTGGTCATTAAGGTTAATTAAGCTCGGTACGGGTGTCATTACGGGTGTACCGTGCCAGATAGAACGTTTTTCGGGCTGTCAAAAGACAGTCGGGCTCCTGCTCTAATGGGCAGAATCAGAGTTAGCTTCGATCCTGCCCGTTTAATCCCTTAGATGCCTCAGTCAATAGCGACTGTGGGATCTAAGTGGTTTCAGAGGCCGGAGGCTTCCTCTGCCACCCCATCATCAACCCCACGACGCGAGGCCTAATAGAATTCTTGTCAATTTTACACTGACAGACATATTACACTGCAATACAGAAGTATTATAGTGTATCATAAAAGCAATCAAATAAAAATAGGGAAAAAAATGGCAGAATTTCTGTTATCTGTTCATTCTGCCTTCAAAAAAATGCAATAAAATTACATACCAGTATTTAACACAAAACAAAACCAATAAAAACTATAAGTTGTCCTGCACAAAATATGAATTTATACAACTACGTCAGCTGAAAAATAAAAAAAATATGGCTCCTAGAATATGGCTACAAAAAACAAATACTATAAAAAAAAGTGTTTTTATTGTGTAAAAGTATTAAAACTTAAAAAAAATATAAATTTGATATCACCGTAATCGTAACGACCTGCAGTATATTATATTATTATATTATTTATACCACACCGTAAATATAAGACACAAAAAAGAATGGCAAAATGTCAGGGTTTTTTTCATTGCCCCGTAAAAAAGTTAATAAAAGTTGAGTCAATAAATTATATGTATCCAAAAAAGTGCCATTGAAATAGACAACTTGTCCTCCCCAAAAAAAGTCCTCACATCTATGTCTACGGAAAAAAAGTTATGGCTTTTGAAATGCGATGATCAAAAAACGAAAAATAAAAATAAAAATTGCTGTCACCAAAGTCAAAAATAGGCTGGTCACTAATGGGTTGACTCATGTGTACAGATTACTATATTTTTCTCACAAAATCAGCAGCATGTTTGTCTATGGGCTGTGTCTGTTATTGCAGCTTAGCTCCATTTACTAGAATAGGGTTGTAATACCAGACACAGCCCATTTACAAGAGTGGCACTGTTTCTGTAAAAAACAGACCATTTTTTTCTAAACTCAGACAACCACTACTGCATTTCATAGCAAGCAAATATCTAGCTTCACAATTACTGGTGGATTATATTAAGTTGTATTGCTAACAGTGAGACACAGTTGAAAAAGTGGAATTAAGGTGGAAACATACAATAGTTTATTTGGGCAGGGGAATACATATATTATTACACATTATTAATTCACATCAGGTAGGGCTCATAACTTGTGTACTAGCCTCCATATTAAGGTCCCTGTTACATCAGTGTAATGCTTTAAGATGTATACAGCAGAAGGCTGCAGCCTATCCCACTTTATAGCCATACAGTGGGATATAGCAGTAGATGTGAGTGGCTCGCCTGTTATGCAAGCAATTTGGGAAGCTGAGTGCAAGGGTTAGATACAGCCCCCAAACGAATCATCTACTAAATATATATTATAAGATGATACCCGCTCTCTAGGATCCCTTACAAGATTTTACTCACTGCAGTACATATAGTTGATATATAATAAACACAAATAGTATTAGTTATCCAATTATATCAATTTAATCCTAAACCTAGGTACATTCGAAAAGTATTAATACATTAGAATAAATGACACTATGCTCACAAAAGTATATATATTTACTGTTTCTGAGCTGCAATTTAAGAGACTGCAAGCGAGGTTTTTCTGAGTGAAGCGAGTGTGCAGTAAAGTGCCGCAGTAAAGTGTGATTTTGCAGATATGTCATACCTCCCAACTTTCAAGTATCACAAAGAGGGACAACCGATGCGGCGCGCGCGGATTCCCCCGTGCAGTATAATGCCCATACAGATGCCCCATGCAATATAATGCCCAAACAAATTCCCCATATAGCATAATGCCCCCCTAGCTGCCCCATACGGTATAATGCCCCCTTAGCTGCCTCTAGTGTTAGTGCCCTTGTAGATAGTGACACAGTACCCATGTAGATAGTGCCCATGTACATAGCGCCACAGTGTCCCTGTAGAAAGTACCCTTATATAGTGCCACCGTGCCCATGTAGATAGTGCCACACCCACCTTGAAGATAGCGCTACCCCCCATTAGGACTCCCTCGAGGAGCGGACTCCCCAGCCAGAGCATAGGCCGGGAATTCTAGTCCTAGAGGGAATCCCTGATGTCACTGTCCATATATGGACAGTGACGTCAGTGGCTACTCCTTGAGCGGAATCCCCGTTGCCAACTCTGACCGGGGATTAGGCTCCAGGAGGAGCCATTGATGTCAATGTCCATATATGGACAGGGTTTCCTCTAGGAGCGGAATAATTGGCAACAGGGATTCCACTCAAGGAGTAGCCACTAATTCTGAAGCAGGGAACCATCAGCTCCCTGCTTCAGAATTAGTTTAGAGGGGAGGAGCAGAAGGAGCTCCTCCGCTCGCGGAGGATTCCCTGGGCACAACGCTTTTAAGCGCTGTGCTCGGGGAGGCCCTTGACGATACTGTCCATATATGGACAGTGACGACAGTGGCTACTCCTTGAGCGGAATCCCCGTTGCCGACTCTGGCCGAGGATTCTTCTCCAGGAATAGCCACTGGAGGGCTTCCCCGAGCACAGCGCTTAAAGTAGTGCTTTGCCCGCAGAGTCCTCAGCGAGCAGAGGTGCTCCCTCTGCTCCTCCGCTATGAACTAATGCTGAAGCAGGGAGCTGATGGTTCCCTGCTTCAGAATTAGTTTGACAGCGTCACATACCCCCAACCGCCCGGGACAGCGGGACACCGCCCAGAATCCAGGACTATCCCGCTGAATCCGGGACGGTTGGGTTGTATGGATTGTTGTGCATAGTTATAGATTGGATGTGCATAGTTAAAGGGCCATAGTTTAACAAAAGGACATAGGAAAATAAGGTTTGATAACTTTTCTTTGTGCATTGTTGTGCATTCTATACTACAAAAGTTTTTAATTTGTCTTGCTATACTGTCTATCCCCATTTAAGAATGTGCTCCATGGACAATGCTACCAGGTGTGTGTCTTGTGCAATGTATGCATTCCTTGAACAGCTGTTTGAGGGTGAATATATTTGCACTAGATGCACGCATGTTGTGTATTTGGAAGCCAAGGTATTGGATCAAAATATGCAGCTTGCAACACTTAGGAGCATTGTAAACCTGGAGAGGAGTTTAGAGCTCACTAAGCAAACACTTTCTGGGGCCAGTGAGATGGACGTGGGTGGAGGTGGGCAAGCTCAGGATCTGGTGATTTGTAGCTGGGTAACTGAAGAACGGGTAGGGTGAAAAGTGCCAGGGAGGCTAGTCCTAATCTGGCACAACCTAGTAAATATGCCAGTTTGGCTGATATTAGGGATGCAAGTCTAGGGCCAGCATCACTACAGCAGGGAGTTGCACCTGGCAACAAGGACAAAGACTGCTGTAGGAAGGATGGAAGTAGGAGTGCATCAAAGGTCAGACAGATGCTGGTGGTAGGGGATTCTATTATTAGGCAGACAGATAGGGTCATCTGTCGCCGAGACCATGAATGCCAAACAGTGTGTTGTCTGCTGGGTGCTGGGGTTCGGCATATTGCAGATCGAATAGACAGATTGCTTGGTGGGGGTGGGGAAGACCCGGCGGTCAGGGTACACATCGGTACCAAGGACAAAGTCAATGGGAGATTGAAGATCCTTAAAAATGATTTTGGGGAACTAGGAGAGAAGCTAAAGTCCAGGACCTCCAAGGTACTGTTTTTAGAAATACTACCAGTGCCACGAGCGTCACTAGAAAGACAGCGGGAGATTAGGGAGTTAAATAAGTGTAAGTAGAAATTGGTGCAGGAAGGAAGGATTTGAGTTCATGGAGAACTGGGCTGACTTTTCTGTCGGCTACAGGCTCTATGGTAGGGACGAGCTGCATCTAAATGGGGAGGGTGCAGCTGTGCAGGGGGAAAGAATGGTTAGACGGCTGGAGGAGCTTTTAAACTAGGATCTGGGGAGGGCGGGTGGGGATACACAAGCGGGGTTAGATAGAGTAAATAGGGAGTGGGATACAGAAGGGGTTAATGGGGATTTCATTGGGACTAGGAATAAATACGGACCTAAGAATATTAAAGGTGTCAGTAATATCAAATGTATGCTAGCAAATGCAAGAAGTCTTGCAAGTAAAATGGATGAATTGGAGATTCTAATGACCGACATGGATTATGATGTAGTGGGCATAACAGAAACCTGCCTCAATGAGAGCCATGACTGGTAACAAATGTGGTGGGCTTCACCGTATTCAGATGGGATAGAAAAGAAAAAAAAGGTGGATGGGTTTGTCTATTTGTAAAATCCAGCCTAAGACCGGTCCTGAATGAAGACATTGGGGGAGACTGTGACAGTGTGGAGTCTTTATGGGAGTAGTTTAACATCATGGTTAATAATGTTAAACTACTAATTGGAGTTTGTTATAAGCCACCGAACATAGCGGAACAGGCTGAGGATGAAATACTGCAACAAATATAAAAAGCAGCGAATAATAATGGGGTCCTTATTATGGGGGATTTTTACTATCCTGCCATTAATTGGGACATAAAGGTTGCTGGATGGGCTAAAAGCTGGAAGTTTTTTTTACACAATTCAGGACAATTATTTCACGCAGTTGGTTAATAAACCAACCAGAGGGGATAATGTGCTGGATCTGATCTTATCTAATAGACCAGACACAATATCAGATGTGGAGGTCCGGGAGCACTTGGGCAATAGTGACCACAATATGGTAAGTCTTAATATAATTTTCAATAAAAAATTTCAAAGGGGATCAATAAAAACCTGGAATTTTAGGAAAGCAAAATTCAATCGACTGGGGGATACACTAAGGCCCCATGCACACGACCGTGCCCGCAATCACGGCCCGCGATTGCGGGCATGGCCGGCCACTGACTGACAGCCGCATTTTCGGGCCGTGCTCCCATACAAAGTATGGGAGCACGGCCCGCAAAATGCGAAAGAACGGACATGTTCCATAATTCCCGGAACATTTCCACGGCACTGACACCCTTCTGTAGTGCTACGGAAAGGTGTCAGTGTTCAATGAAAGTGAATGGCTCAGTTTTTGCGGACCGCAATTGCGGTCCGCAAAAACGTAGGTTTTTTGCTGTCGTGTGCATGGGGCCTTAGTCTTGATGACTGGGATCATGTAATGGTAAATAGGGACACTGACGCCAAATTGGGAGCTTTAAAAGATATATTACATGAATTGTGTAGTAAGTTTATACCCACTGGTAACAAAATGTCTAGGAATAAAAGGAGATCAATATGGATAAATAGGAAATTACTGAATATAGTAAGACAAAAACATAAAGCATTCAAAACATTGAAGGCTGAGGGCTCAGCAAAAGCATTCCAGACTTACAAAGATCTCAATAGGAAATGTAAAAATTAAATCAAGTTAGTAAAGTTATCTACAGAAAATCGCTACGACATTAAAATGAATCCCAAATTTTTTTAATAAATAAATTAATGCCAAAATGAACATATCTGATATTGGCCCTCTTACAGATGACCATGGGAATATAATTGTAGATAACAAAGGGAAGGCTGAGGTATTAAACACATACTTTTCCTCTATGTTCACTGATGACCTGCCAGTACCAGATATTCAGGGGGATAGTGATAAAGGTTCCCCACCCTATATTACTTGTTTAACACAGGAGCAAGTGCAGCTGCGTCTGAGCAAATTAAATATTGATAAATCCCTTGGCCCAGACAGCATACATCCACGAGTATTAAGGGAATTGAGCTCAGTAAAGAACAGCCGTACGAAGCCGCAGACTAGGGGGAGGCCCCATGACGAGGGGAAGAGGAAGGGGAGGAGCCGAGGGACACAAGTTTGGGTAAGATGGCGCTCCTTCAGCCCTCTAATTCTGGGCATAGGCCACGGGCTGGCAGGAATCCCGTCTCCCGACCAGAGCCAGGGGCCGGGGAGTCTGGTCCCCAGAAGGTGGGGGACGCCCTCAGGCCCCAGGACAGTGGCGATCCTCCAGTCGGGCGGCCTGCCAGTCTCCATGATGACATCACTGATGGCGGCATCGCTCGGCGACCACAGTTAGTGGTCGTGCGGGGCAACGGCGGTGGGCGGTGCACCACCTCCTCGGCGTGGAGAACAAAAGGGCGTGGACATCGCGGACGGTGTTGTTGCCAGTATGGGCGGAGGATGGCAGGAGCGGCCCTCCAGGGACGGCTGAGACAGGCTACGAGACCTACGAGGAGGACCATGCGGGAGAACAGGAAGAGTTTAAAGGAGGACGACGGGATGATCCAGTTTCCCCGGCTGGTGGGCAAACAGCTCCTTTGCAGCCCGGTCAGTACACAAGTCGTATCTTACTCATGCTAGCCATAGCTTCCCAGGGCGTTGCGGGGCGTCACTAGGGGAGTTAGGAAAGGAATCATGTGCGGGTGGGGTAGGGCGGGGGCAGGTCAATAGTTTGCATGAATTGTTGGGAGATGTACGGGAATTATTGTCGCGGTGCGAGAATGACGGTTTATGGGGGAGCCCCGTGGGTGGAGGCCGCAGGCGTGGCTCAGAGGTCACTGGAGACAGGCACTGGGGGGGCAGTTCGGGAGTCGGACGTGGCAGTGTCGGTTCAGACTGATAAGGATGGAGAGGTTGATCGGGTGCGGTTAGATGATAAGGCAAAGGGGGAGGTTTATGTTTGCTTTGAGGGTCCCCTGGGTGCGCATTTAAAACCAGAGGTTAAGGAGAAGATATGGAAGGACAAGTATGTGGAGATTTTTTCACTGCTACCACTGGAGAAATTTAATTTGGATAAGCCAAAGTGGGTGGAGAGTAAGAAAGAGGAGGAGGAGAAGCGTAGGTACAGATTAATACCCCAAACTTTTCCCAACTGGTTGCAGGCGTTTGCTATATTAGCGAGTGTCATAGGGGAGAAGGTGCCGGATAATTGCTCTGGCCTGTTCTGCTATTTATATGCCATAGGTGAGGCGTACAGGGTTTATGGGGGGATGACCTGGCTCAGATATGACGAGCAGTTCAGACAGCGTAAGGCGGTCGCCCCAGTATACAGTGGGTTCAGAAGGACATTGGGTTATGGCTGAGGGTAATGGCACCAGTGAGGTTTGGCAGGAAGTCCTTTCCAGGTGGGGCCGGGGGGGTCCAGCTTGTATGGGCAACTGGGAGGGGGGGCTTAGTCGGGCGGGGATGCAAGCAGTAAAATGGGTTTGTGCTGGCAGTTTAATGACGGCCAATGTAAGTTCGGGAAGGGTGCAAGATCAAGCACTCCGGCGCCGTTTGTGGGGGGGAGGGGCGTCCCATGGGTCATCCTGCTGCTTCAAAAAAGGAAAGGGAAAGGGAGCTGGTGCAAGTGACCATGGGGGAGACACCGGTGAAACTGGCAGGGATGTTGCCGTATCTAGGTAGATATCCGGATAGGGAGGGGTCAAAGTTGCTGGAGGCAGGTTTTAGGGATGGGTTTCATATTCCTCTGCTGCAGAATGAGGTCCCCTTTTCGTTGTGTAACTTAAAATCGGCTCGGGAGTTCCCATCTATAGTGACAGAAAAGTTGAGCAAGGAGGTGGAGCTGGGTAATATGGTGGGGCCTTTTGTTTCGCCCCCTTTCCGAACTTGGTGGTTTCCCCACTGGGGGTGGTTCCCAAGAAGGTACCCAACAAGTTTTGGCTTATTCATCACCTGTCTCATCCAAAGGGGGCTTCGGTGAATGATGGCATCGATCCGTCTATATGTTCAGTGGTTTACACTTCATTTGATGCGGCAGTTGATTGGGTTAGGCGGTATGGTAAGGGGGCCCTTATGGCATAGACGGATATAGAATAAGCTTTCTGGTTACTTCCAATACATCCAGAGAGTGTTCGGTTGCTGGGGTGATATTGGGAGGGGGGTTATTTTGTGGACAGAAGTTTGCCGATGGGCTGCTCCATCTCCTGCGCCTATTTCAAAGCTTGTAGTTCATTTTTGGAGTGCGTTATTTGTGAGGTGTCGGGGGTGGCCTCAATCATTCATTACTTGGATGATTTTCTTTGTGTGGCGGCAGGTTCCCTGGTGTCTAGCAACCTGTTATCAACGGTACAGTGGGTGTGTGGGCGGTTCGGGGTGCCGTTTGCACCAGAAAAACAGAGGGCCCCAGTTCAGTGATGGTCTTTTTGGGTATCACGATTGACACAGAGCGTATGGAATGCCGCCTTTCCCCGGGGAAATTGCAGGATTTAAAGCTGCTGGTGGGGAAAACGCAGCACGTGCAAAAAAAATCACGCTGCAGGACCTGCAATCTCTCCTGGGGAAGCTTAATTTTGCATGCCGGATTATGCCCATGGGCAGGATATTTTGTAGGCGGTTGGCACAAGCTATGGTGGGGGTAAAGGCACCTCATCATTTTGTCCGGTTAGTCAGGGAACATCGGGATGACTTAAAGGTGTGGTCAGAGTTTCTGGACCAGTACAATAGCCGATCAGTTATCATGGCACCGGTGGTTAATAGTTTTGATTGGAACTTATTTACCGATGCATCTGGTAGCGTGGGTTTCGGCGCTTACTGCGGGGGAGGGGGCAGTGGTGTGTGGGGCAGTGGCACGTCACATGGGTGGAGAAGGGCTGGGTTCGGAACCTTGACTTCTTGGAGTTGTTTCCCATTGTCGTAGCGGTTACAATATGGGGGGGGAGCGGTTTAGGAACAGGAAGATGCGGTTTCACTGTGACAATATGGGGGTGGTGAAGGCAATTAACAATGTGTCGGCGTCTTCTCCCCCCGTTGTCTGTTTGTTGCGACATCTAGTCTTGTTGTGTTTGTCTTTGAATGCATGGGTTACTGCGGTGCACGTACCTGGGGTCGACAACTCAATCGCAGACTCTCTTTCTCGGTTATAGTGGGATTGGTTCCGGCTGTTGGCCCTAGAAGCAGAAGTGGAGGGACTCGTCTGTCTGGTGCACTTGTGGGATCTGGTCTGCAGGGAGCAGGTCGGCTGATCCATTCGTCGTTGGCTCCTGGTACGTGGTTAGCGTATGAGACAGCATGGAGTGATTGGGAGGAGTGGATGACGCAGTGGAGGGGGTGGTAACGGATGATTGGATGGTTGTGTTGCTTGCGTTTTTGGGTCATGTATCGGCTGCGGGTTGGTCGGTCGCGAAGGTGAATCGTTTTGTGGCGGCCTTGGCTTTTGGATGCAAATGGCAAAGGATTTTATGGTCGGCCAGGCCCTGATGGGGTTTAGAAGGGGATGGGTGGTGGCGGATGGGCGGCGCCCGGTGTAATTTGCATTGTTGGAACAACTGTGTTCAGTGGGGAACGGGGTGTGCACCTCCGGATATGAGGTGGGTTCATTTAGATTGGCTTTCTCCTGGGCATTTTTCGGAGCACTTAGGGTAGGGGAGTTGGTGGCGCCAAGTAGATCGCGACCGGGGGCGAGTTAGGGGAGGATGTAACAAAGCTGCAGGGCAGGGTGGAGTTTTGGATTCGCCGGTCAAAAACGGATAAGTCTGGAAAAGGGCAATCATGTGTCCGGTGCGTACTTTAGTGTCTTACTTGGGGACTGACGAGTTGGGGGCGGGTCCATTGCTGCGCCATGCGGACGGGGGGTTTATGTTTCGTTTCCAGTTTACGGCTGTTTTTCGGAGGTGTCTGCGGGTCATAGGCCTAGAGTATAGATCTTACGCATCACATTCATTTCGTATAGGGGCAGCCATTGAGGAGGCCAGCTGGGGGTTGGCACCGTAGGTGGTGCGTAGGATAGGGATGTGGGAATCTCTGTGTTACAAAACTTACGTGCGTCCGCACTAGCTTGCATAAGAGAAGGGGAAGGTGGGGGAGCAGTTTCCCGGGAGCGTGAGGCATTCTTGAGGCCCTTGTTATTGCTCATGCCTACTAGTTGTGTTAATTCTTTTTCAGACCAGTCTCCGTGCTTGGTATGGATCTTTGGGCACTCGTATGTCCATTATGGGGCGGTACGGGCGGACGTTCGGCTGGACGGGCGCCAGCTGGGATTCGACAGATCGTTAGCAACGTTGCTGTGGCTCGGATTCCGCGGCATGTCGTGGGCGAGGGTTGTGATGGAGTTTAATCACTCGGCAGGGCTGGACAGGGCGCCGGATGTTTTAGTGCTGCATGTAGGGGGAAATGACATGGGCGTACGTCCATTTTGTGAACTGATTCGGGACATGTGATTCGATCTGCTGCGTCTATGGGTCTTTTTTCCCCAGAGTGGTGGTGGTTTGGTCGGAAATCGTAGCACAAAAATCATGGAGGGACATCAGGCCCGTGTCGGAAATTAATAGGGCACGGGTGAAGGTGAATCGGGCGTTGTCTGCATTTGTGGCAAGAAAGAGTGTTTGGGCGGCATGTTGATTTTGAGTATGGTGTGGGTAAATTTTGGTTGGCGGATGGCGGATGGTGTGCATTTGAATGCAGTGGGTGTGGATTTGTGGGCATTGAGGATTCAGGAAGGAATCGAGCGGGCCTTGGTGTTGTGGGGGCACTCGCATACTTGAGGGGGTCAAAATATGCTCACTGTGGCCGGGTTGGGGGTCCTTGGAGTTGGTCAAGTTTGGTGGGGGAGAGACTAATAGTAAGGATGGTCCCTCCCAAACTTATGTTCTGGGGGATCTGGTGGATTTGGACTCCTGCTGGGTGGTGTCCCGAGGAGTAGGTACATGTGCCGTTTTAGTCATCTGCGGTTGGTCACGGTGCCCCTGAGCCTGTGTTTTGGACGGCTGTTGGTAAAATTACATTGTATGGGCAGATTGGCACCAGATCCCCCTTCCGGAGCTTCAAGGACGCCCCTCCCCAATGTTATGTAAATTGTGATTATTTATTTCCTGTGTATTCATGTGTGGAATTGTTTTGTTTAGTTAATAAAATGGCTGATGTGGCCAAATTCATCCAAGCCAAAGTCTCTGTGTCTTATTGGGCTAGGTAACAGTATGGTAAGTGGGGGACGCAGCGGTTGAATTGGTACAGTAGCGGCAGGTAAGGTAAGGCAAGACCGCACTCTGTTATCCCTTGTCATGGACAGACCAGTGTATCTCATCTTCTTAGACTCTTTTGTAACAGGATCAGTGACAGGATTGGAGAACGGTTGATGTTGTACCAATATTTAAGAAGGGTAAAACGGTGGAACCGAGTAACTACCGTCCAGTAAGTTTGACATCTGTGGTATGCAAAATATTTGAGGGTATTCTAAGAGATGAACTTCAAAAGTATATAGCAGAGATAAGTCTAGTAGCTGATAACCAGCATGGATTCATGAAAAACAGGTAGTGCCTAACGAACATGCTCGGTTTCTATGAGAAGGTAAGTGCAAATCTGGATGTTGGTCATGCGGCTGATGTGATTTATTTGGATTACAGACACTGGGACTGGGGGACCATATATGCGAGTGGGTAAAATATTGGTTAAGGGACTGAAAACAAAGAGTCGTTACAAATGGAACTTACTCAAAATGGGCTGAAGTCAGCAGCGGTGTACCACAAGGATCAGTGTTAGGCCCAATTATTTTTAATCTCTATATTAATCACCCTGTTGATGGGATTAATAGCAAGGTGTCAGTTTTTGCTAAAGATGCTCAACTTTATAGGATACTTAAAACTCAACTTGACTATAAAATATTACAGAAAAACCTAGATAAGCTGGCAGCATGGGCAAAAACATGGCAGATGGAATTAAATGTTGATAAATGTAAAGTAATGAACCTAGGACGCAATAATAGTATAAATGCATATATATCAAATGGAATAAAGCTGGAGATAATGGAACAAGAGAAGGACCTGGGTATTCTGGTAACAAATAAGCTAAGCAGCAGCACTCAATGTCAAGCAGCAGCCACAAAAGCAAATAGGATTTTAGGATGTATAAAAAAAGAGATAAAAATTTGTGATTACAGTGTAATATTACCATTGTTGGATTATCATTAGGGCGGTTCGGGACTTAGATACAAATGAATACTATAGGCTGCAGCCGGTCACGTTCGGCTTGCAGCCTATAAGGCGCTGGAAAGACTCCCTGCCTAGGCCGGCGTGATGAGGTACTGCATCACGCCGGTCTGCGCATGCGTCTAGTCTGGAGGATTCACACGCGTCCAGCTGGAGCGGCCGCCACGGGGTAAGGTAAGTAAACTGTATATATTTTTTTTAGGTGGGGACTATCGTTGTGTATATATTCAAGGAGGGGGGGATTGGGCCGTTACACTATATACAAGGGGGAGTGCTGGGTGGCCTTATATACAAGGGGGAGGGTAGTGCTGTGTGGTCCTGTATACAAAGGGGGGGAGTGCTCTGTGTCAATATATACAAGGGAGGGTGCTAAGTGGCTCTATATGCAAGGGGGAGCGCTGTGTGGCCCTATATACAAAGGGGGAGCGCTGTGTGGCCCTATATACAAAGGTTGAGCGCTGTGTGACACTATATACAAAGGGGGAGCACTGTGTGACACTATATACAAGGGGGAGCGCTGTGTGACACTATGTACAAAGGGGGAGAGCTGTGTAGCACTATATACAAAGGGGGGCTGTGTAGCACTATCTACAGCGGTATGTGTGTGGCGCTCTTTATAGGGGGCCTTTTTGGCGCTATTTACAAGAGAGGGAGGGCTCTACAGGGGGCTGTATGGCACTATCTATAGGGGGCTTTGTGTAATGCTCTCTACGGGGGGATGTGTGATATCTACAGGGGGCTGTGTGTGGCGCTATCTATGGGGGTGTGTAATATCTACAGGGGCTGTGTGTGGCACTATGTACAGGGGGCTGTGTGTAACGCTCTCTACGGGTGGGATGTGTGATATCTACAGGGGGCTGTGTGTGGCACTATCTATGGGGGTGTGTAATATCTACAGGGGCTGTTAGTGGCACTATGTACAGGGGGCTGTGTGTGGCACTATGTACAGGGGGCTGTGTGTATGTGGTGTTTTACAGTGTTTGGTATTATTATATTCAGGCGCGCAGTGTTTGGTGCTATTATATTTAGGGGCACAGTATGTGGCCCCATGATAACTTTATTTTCGTTTATAGGTGTGGAAATGTTGGAAAAGTGAGGCTGAAGACATCTGAGTGGCAAATTCTGCAGAAATGAATCATGGCCGGGAGAAGTCGTCATGAGCTCTGGACCGGATGAAGAAGAAAAGAGGAAACAAACTACTAGAATCTGACGCCGTCACCTGTGAGTCACTAGATTTATAGAGAATCTGTCACCTCTCCTGACATGTTTATTATAGGAAATCCTTGTATTTCACAAAAAGTGTTTCTGCAGTCCAGGACTGATAGACAATTCCCCTTGTCAGGAGGACGCGTCCCCGCACAGTGTGATACTGTCAGTATGTAGGGTCACAGCCCTGTGACAAGGGTAATCGTAACACCCATTTGTTATTGCTTGCTCAAAAAGGTAGAGTTAAAAATAGTTACGGCGCAACAGGGCGGCGGTTCGGAAGGGGGGCCCAAATTTGAGTAACAGCCCAGGGCCCATGGTTTACTTAATCCGCCACTGAATATTACCCCTCTATAAATCCCTTGTGAGGCCACATCTTGAATATGGAATTCAGTTTTGGGCTCCATATTGTAAAAAGGATATAACACATCATCTGTTCTTTCCAAGGACTCTACTAACGACCAGGTGACATCGATTGCGTGTGAAAGAAAGACGTTTCAGACATCAATATAGAAAAGGCTTTTTTACAGTTAGAGTGGTCATACTATGGAATGCCCTTTCCCAAGAGGTAGTGATGGCAGATACTATGTCAGCATTTAAAAAAAGGCTAGATTAATATTTACTGATAAATAGCATAGAAGGTAATAACTAATCAAGCAATGAATGACGTGTCTTTTTTTTAACCTATGGAAATATGTATGAAATGAAAAATTAATCTAGTATCCATAAAATGGGGTATGGTAACAATCAAAATTAATTAAAATAAACCAATAAAGCATTTGCGGGGTTCATATGTTGACAAGGATGTCAGAGCTAACAATGCTGGAGTCCCCTGCCAGAGCATTAAAAGCGCTCTGGCCGGGGACTACGGCTCCCGGGAAGAATATATGGACAGTGATGTCAAGAGCTTTACATTGCCGGACACCCTAGGCAAAGTATCGGAGCCGCTCCAGCCAGGGACTCCAGCCCTAGGGATTCTCCTAATGTCATTATCCATATATGGACAGTGATGTCAGGAGTTTTACAATGCTGGAGTTGCCTGGGAGAGAATTGGGAGTGCTCTGCCCCAGAACTCTCAGTGGAAGTGAGGCTCTTTACGTCACTGTCCCTATATGGATAGTATCTATAGACAGAGAAGAAAAAAAAAAAAAAACACCCGGCACACATCTTGCATCATCTCTTGTTTGAAGTAGCAAAAGGTCAGGGATAGGCAGTTATGCTTACCTTATGGTGTTGTGTTAGGAGCACAACACCCTTAAGTGCAGTGGCGCAGCTAGGGGGGCAGACGGGGCATGTGCCCCGGGTGCCACTTAGAGTGGGGCGCCAGCGCCACCCCCTACTGCACTATAATTGTACCTGCGTCTATAGGACACAGGTACAATTTGAACCAATGAATGGCCAGGTACGTTCCGTGCCCTGCCATCAATGGCATATTATCATGGTACATTGTAGTTTTGTCGCGATTTTGCCACGAATCGCGGGAAAAAACGTGACGAAACTGCATTGTGTATGTCCAGCAAAAGGACCTTTAGACATAGGGTCACATGGCCTTATTTCTGAAGTTCTTACTATTGCTTAGAGACCTGCTGGTCACATGACCGCAGGACTTCGAGCAGCAGCAGAAGCAGCAGCAGCAAGACTCCACAGAGAAGACGGACTATCTAAGTATAAGGCTGGGTTCAAACAACCTATTTTCAGGCGTAAATGAGGCGTTTTACGCCTCGATTTACGCCTGAAAACACAGCTCCAATACGTCGGCAAACATCTGCCCATTCATTTAAATGAGTTTGCCGATGTACTGTGCCGACGACCTATAATTTTACGCGTTGCTGTCAAAAGACAACGCGTAAAATATCAGCCTCGTCAAAGAAGTGCAGGACACTTCTTGGGACGTAATTGGAGCCGTTTTTCATTGAATCCAATGAAGAACAGCTCCAAATTACGTCCATAATTTACGCCTCGCGAGTACGAGTAATTACGTCTGAAATTACGGAGCTGTTTTCTCCTGAAAACAGCTCCGTAATTTCAGACGTAAATGCAGTTATCGTGTGCACATACCCTAAGGGGATTGATTTGTTTAATGGGACTGTATTTAGGGGGTCTGGTGTGGAGGCCTGTATTTAGGGGGCCTGGTTTGGGGACTGTATTTAGGAGGTTTGGTGTCTATTCGTTTAAGGGGTCTGTATTTAGGGGGTCTGGTCTGGGGTCTGTATCAGTTTAAGGGGTTTAGGGTCTGTATATTTAGGGGTCTGTGTTAGTTTAAGTGGTCTGGGGTCGGTATTTAGGGGGTCTGTTTTAGTTTGAGGTCTGGGGTTGGTATTTAGGGGGTCTGTTTTAGTTTGAGGTCTGGGGTCTGTATTGGTTTATAGGGTCTATTTAGGGGGCCTGTTCTAGGGTCTGTATTACTTTAGAGGTCTTTATTTAGGGGTCTGTATTTAGGGGGTCTAATCTGGGGTCTGTATTAGTTTACAGGGTCTATTTAGGGGCCTGTTCTAGGGTCTGTATTAGGTTAGGGGTCTGGTCTGGGGTCTCTGTTAGAATAGGGGGTCTGGTCTGGGGTCTGTATTTTGGGGGTCTGTATTAGTTTGAGGTCTGGTGTCTGTATTTAGGAGGTCTGTATTTGGGGGTGTGGTCTGGGGTCTGTATTAGTTTATGGGGTCTGTATTTAGGGGTCTGTATCAGTTTTGGGGTCTTTATTTAGGGGTCTGTATTAGTTTAGGGGGTCTGGTCAAAAGTCTGTATTAAGGGAGTCAGGTCTGGGGTCATTATTCGTGTAGGGGGTCAGGTCTGGTATCTGTATTTAGGGGTCCGGTCTGAGATCTGTATTTATTCAGGGTGCTTGTGATGGGGTCTGTATTTGTTTAGGGGGTCTGGTCTGGGGACTGCAATAGTTTAAAATATATGTATTCTATGATCTAGTCTCTGGTCCATATTTATTAGTCTGAGTAAAAGGTGTTGTCCGGGCACATCGATAGGTCATCAGTATAAAAAACAGTCTGTGCCCGCACCACCCATTTAATTTATTGGCCTGGGCCTTGGTGTCTAAATTTGTGTGTTTCTATAGGGGCTGGAAATGGCTGCAGAAGTGATGGGCAAAGATATCTCATCAGGAGAAGTCGCCATAATGGTCTGCGTCAGATGGAGAAGAAAAGAAAATGGCTCCCATCAGAGAAGACATCACTGGATCTATAGGGGACCTCCTCTCCTGACATGTCTGTTGCAGGTAATCCTTGTATTCCACATATTTCTGTGTAGCCAGAGCTAATAGACAAATGCGTGTTACCATTCCCATTGTCAGGAGGATGTGTCCAGCGATGGTTGGAGACTTTCAGTATGTAGGGACACAGCCCTTTGACAAGGGGAATCGTAACAACCATTTGTCAATGCTCACACAAAAAGGTGGTGTTCACTATAGACACGGCAGAGCGGCGGTGGGGAAGGGGTGCCCAAGTTTGTGGAACAGCCCAGGGCCTATGGTCTACTTAATCCGCCACTGCCGGCTATTCAGCGCCTTTCTACAAGTGAAGTGGTGCGATACTTTGCGCCGCTTGCATCGTTGAAAGGCGATGAATGACAGGCAAGCGTTCAACTCCAGGAGACCTGCGCAGAAGAGAGCAGGTCTCCTTTGCTGCTGGACGGCGTCGGAACGGGATTAAGGTGAGTTTGAATAGTTTGTTATTTTATCGTAATAAAAAAGTGTGTGGCCTTATCTACAGGGGTGGCTTTATCTACAGGGGGCTTTATCTACGGGGGCTTTATCTACCAGGGCGGGCTTTTTCTATGGTGGGGCTCTATCTACAGGGGGGCTATATACTGGGGTGGGCTATATGTGGAGCACTATATACAGGGGTGGGCTATATCTACAGGGGAGCTATATACAGGGGTGGGCTATCTGTGGAACACTATATACAGGGGTGGGCTATATCTACAGGGGGCTATATACAGGGGTGGGATATCTGTAGAGCACTATAGGGGGAGCTATATGTGGGACACTATACAGGGGTGGGCTATATGGGGGCACTATCTACAGGGGGCTCTATGGGAGGCACTATCTACAGGGGGCTCTATGGCAGGCACTATCTACAGGCGGCACAGTGTGTGTGTGTGTGTGTGTGTGGGACACGGTGTATGGTGCTGTTATAATTAGAGGTGCAGTGTATAGCGCTATTATATTTATTGGCGTAGTATGTGGTATAATGAGAACTTTATCTTTGTTTATATGTGTAGAAATGCAGGAAAAGTGAGAGGCTGAAGACATCTGAGCGGCAAACTGCAGAAATGAGATGTGACCGGGAGAAGTCATAATAGAGGTCTGGACCGGATGGAGAAAAAGAACTAGAATCTGAGACGTCACCGGTGAGTCACTTAATGTAAATGTTTATTCTGCCTCTAATCAGTACTGTAGTCACTGTATGATCTGCAGCGAGATGGGTGGTATGATTATGATATGATTTTTTTTTTTGTGAAACAGCATCACCCAGCATATCCTCACCATTGTTCGGGCCATACTGGGAGCTGGAAACAATTTAGTGTGAATCTATACGTCAGGGGTTGCACTAAATTGAGCTGTATTTGTGCTGGTGCTGTATATATGTATTGAGCTTGGTTCTGGGGCTGTATTTATGTACTGAGCACTATTCTGGTGTTGTGTATAGAACTATATTGCTTGTAAAATGTGCAAATGTTTTTATGCTTGTGTTACATAAAAAGAAATGTGGAAAAGAAATGGCACGTCATTGATTGGTAGAGAAAACAAATATGGCGAGGGGGAAGGAGATGTCGGGAAAGAGGTTAAACTGAATCTTTGCCCTGGGTGCCGGAGAACCTAGCTACGCCTCTGCTTAAGTGTATGTACGATCTCAAAGGACTGCAGCTAGTAATATCCGTACAGGGGCTGTCAGGGCTTCCTCAGTGGATCGAGATATATGAAGAAAAAAAGGATAATGTTCCCCAGCGCTGTCCAAATGTTTGGAATTGAAGAATTCAGTCCAAAGCAAGAAGTATAAATTGGAGGTATGTTACAAGATCGGACCCATCTCTTCATCAGGCCACATACATCTATGCTTTGGACTGAATTCTTCAATTCCAAACATTTGGACAGCGCTGGGGAACATTATCCTTTTTTTCTTTATATATCCCTATATGGACAGTGACATAAGATGATTCCCCTGGGCTGTAATCCCCGGGCCAAGTGCTATCTGATGCTCTTCTCGGAGACTCGGGCACTGGGGAAGCTCCCCGACGTATTAGTTTAACGTATACATGTGGTGGATGCCATAGAGTGGTATTCGTCACACATAAGCTTCCATATTAAACAAAACATATACTGTGCGGTACGCGTTTTTTTGCAGGATCCCTCAGTAGCCTACTACGCTATTCCATCCTTAAAAAAAGGAGCTTTCCCTACTTACACGCTAAACATAAACGTGCATAAATGTGTAGTGCAGAGGGCCGTAGATCAGTATGGAAGTACTAATTACCTAGTAGTAGTGCTAAAAGGTTATTGTCAAATAATAATATTGAGTTTAATTTTGTCCCTACAAAATACAGTTACATGAACAAACAATAGTATATTTTACCTCTACTGCATTGAGGTAGTCAAGCTGGTCAAGTTTGGCATGAAATGCACCACTCAACTTCTCCAAGCACTTGAAAATTTTATTTGGTAATATCAAATACCTCTTAATGCATTTGTTTTTACCTTGTGTAAATACATTTGTTAATTCAAGATGTTTTAGAGAAACACTAAGGAAGTGGCAAAGTGGGCATTTGTTTTACTGAAGTAATATCGTATTACCACCAGATATATAATTAAGTAGGACAAAAAAATTATAAAAACTAGAGAAGTCGACCAGTGCCCACTACTCTGGGGGTTTTCAGAGGTATGTACCACAAGGGACTTTCCATTTGCATACTTCTCTATTTGATTATCTCTTGCGTAGGTATGCTGTAAACTTCATCAAATTATATAAATGAGAAATCCAGAATACGAGCTTGTGCTATAGCTTGACTATAACTTTAGGGAGTGCAGAGATTTCAGTCGCACCTTAGGCTTGTTGCTCGATGGAGTCCAATGGCACCTCTACAACATAGACGGAAACCGGTAATATTACAGGAAGATGATGGCTGAGGGGTCATGGTACAGATTTGTTATAATCATATATTAAGTCTCTGATTGTAAGACCCAAATCTGATCTTTTTTTTTCTTAAATTTGTGCCATCTTTTAAAGAGAACCTCTGCTGACATGTCTATTTAACGAAATACTTGTATTCTTTGTGAAAAAAACAACTCTGGAGCACATTTTCTTATAACTCTGCAATGTGTCGTTCATCAGTTAATCCTCCTAAAATATTATGAATAAATTGACAGCTGGGTGTTACCAGTTGGGGGTTGGTCCTACACAGACTGACAATGTCCAAGCAGTGCTAACAGTGTGGGACTGTGTAGGGACATGCCCCATTAATAAGGGGAATGGTAACAACACAGAAAAGATGCTCCAGAATTGTTATTTTAGGCGACAGGTCCACTTTAAACTTTGGGAATTATAAATAATAGGCCATGTGTCAAGATCTGATGATTTTAAGATATCACAATGTTTGAAGATGTCCTGTGTACCATGAATGACAGAGGCACATATTGTGTCTTGTTTGTACTTATGGTTGGTTTAGCAGTATACTAAATTAGTCCCATTATAGTTATCTCATACGCATAAGAACCTATCTACAGTATATTTGTTTACTAGAATTTATAAGTCACCAGAAAACATCCTTAAGACAAAGCATATAAGGCTGTGTTTGTTATTGAATGCAGACATATTGATTTCTAGTCAGTTTACCTATGTCGGACTTCTCAAGTATTAGGAAAGTCAACTAGAGGTCCAGCCATTCTTTATGTTCTATATTCATGAACAATCATATAATTTATATTCTTTTTTTTTTTTTCAGCTAACCACAAAGATGTTGTGTCACGGATCTCTGCTGCTCACAGTGGTGGTCGGTCTAGTGTCTTGCCTTCCTCAGTCCTTTAGTTGGGCAAAACTTCCATCAATCGCAGATGTTCCGAAACCTAAACTTCCCATGATAGATGCGGAGATACCAAATGTAACAGGA